>NC_047033.1:30606708-30672897 GCF_902652985.1 Pecten maximus
TTACTAGCGTACAGGTAGTATAACACTGTCTATATCAGGTAGTATAACACTGTCTGTATCAGGTAGTATAACACTGTCTTGATCAGGTAGTATAACACTATCTATATCAGGTAGTATAACACTGTCTATATCATGTAGTATAACACTGTCTGTATCAGGTAGTATAACACTGTCTATATCAGGTAGTATAACACTGTCTATATCAGGTAGTATAACACTGTCTATATCAGGTAGTATAACACTGTCTATATCAGGTAGTATAACACTGTCTATATCAGGTAGTATAACACTGTCTATATTGGTAAGAAAGTAAGAAAGTAAAAGAGTCACAGTTTAAGATTACACTGTCTATATAAGGTAGGATTACACAGTAGTATACTGTTTCAAAATGTCTATATGATGATGATGTATGATATGTAACGATGGATACGATTTCGCAACAAAGCCTTCATGGTTGACGTACTTAACTTTTCTGTGCAGCGTTACATTCAAATTCCCTTAATATTAAAAACTATTAAGACAACCTGTGTACAGTCTTTCATTGTTCGTAACAATCCAGCATGTGCCGGATTTGGTTTGTAGTCATTTGTTTACCGTTACGGGTGATTGCCCTTCCTATAGGTGGCGCTGTGACGGGTTAATACACAAGTGATCTAATTATGTATCTGGTCTAGAAAATTGTAATAACCGTACATTTGTTTATTAATCATGGTATTAAAATAATTAATTTGTGGCTGTTGGTCGTTTTAAGACCCAATTACATACAGGTAAGTAAAATAAACATCGTAACGTTTGATTTTTTTTCTGGTCAAGCGCCAGTGTTTACAGCGATCTCGATGTTTTTGTATCAATGCCGAATAGAGTCTGCAGTACATAGGTGTTATTAAAACCTGAAAAAAAAACATGTTTGGTTTCAAATATTTCAGTGGAATTATGCTATTCTTTCTAACTTCATTTCTATTTTCGCTTATGATAGCCACACCACGTAAACGTAACGAGTTATCACTAAAAACGAAAGTGCTGAACATGTTGGGATCGGCAAAACAAAGTGATTGTCATCAAAATAAACAGTTTGTGAAATGGACATACAGTATAGGTATAAGTGATAGTGTCATTTGTGTCTTTTCAAACTTGTAATGATTTAAGAGCATATATTGAAATATCGTTTATTAAATGAAGATCATTATTAATTTAGTTGTAAGGAACAAACAATTGTCTTGTTTTTTATTTAAAGTTAAGACAATGGCATGTTTTTTGCCAAATCTATACAACTTGCACCTGAGTTCAGTCAATTAAGAGTTACGGCTCCTGATGGTCTAGCTCAATTTGGTCCACCTCGGTACTGAGACCACCTCGCTATTAAGACCACTTTGACCCGGACCCCCAGGTGGTCTTAATAGTGAGGTTTTACTGTATATGTATCGTATCAACATACCTACTGATAAGATCGTCTGGATGTCATCAGATGCCGCTTTAATGATCTCAGCGGCGGTTTCATCAACTAGCTTGATACAGTACAGTATAGGATCCATAATCTATCTTTCCTTCTGCTTTCAGTATATTATAAATTTTAATGAAAGAGTTGTCTTCTCTCCACAAATCAATAGGAGCTAGGAAGGGATCTAACAGAAAAAGAAATGTTTTCCAACCATCTGCAAGCATGGGGTTGATGTAATCAGCAACATCAACAATCATTTTTGGCATGTAGTTCTTTTATCCTCAACTTCTGATCGTCAGACAAGAATGTCTGTAGGAATGACAAACAGAGGGATTAGTATTGACTGTCAATAGAAGATGTGTGTAGAAATGACAAACAGAGGGATTAGTATTGACTGTCAATAGAGGATGTCTGTAGGGATGACAAACAGAGGGATTAGTATTGACTGTCAATAGAGGATGTCTGTAGGAATGGCAAACAGAAGGATTAGTATTGACTGTCAATAGAGGACATCTTTAGGATGACAAACAGAGGGATTAGTATTGACTGTCAATAGTGGACGCCCGTAGGAATGACAAACAGAGGGATTAGTATTGACTGTCAATAGAGGACGTCTGTAAGAATGACAAACAGAGGGATTAGTATTGACTGTCAATAGAGGATGTCTGTAGGAATGACAAACAGAGAGATTAGTATTGACTGTCATTAGAGGATGTCTGTAGGAATGACAAACAGAGGGATTAGTATTGACTGTCAATAGAGGACGTCTGTAAGAATGACAAACAGAGGGATTGGCATTGACTGTCAATAGAAAATGTCTGTAGGAATGACAAACTGAGGGATTAGTATTGACTGTCAATAGAGGATTTCTGTAGGCCTGACAGAGGGATTAGTATTGACTGTCAATAGAGGACGTCTATAAGAATGACAAACAGAGGGATTAGTATTGACTGTCAATAGAGGACGTCTGTAAGAATGACAAACAGAGGGATTAGTATTGACTGTCAATAGAGGACGTCTGTAAGAATGACAAACAGAGGGATTAGCATTGACTGTCAATAGAGGATGTCTGTAGGAATGACAAACTGAGGGATTAGTATTGACTGTCAATAGAGGATTTCTGTAGGCCTGACACAGGGATTAGTATTGACTGTCAATAGAGGACATCTGTAAGAATGACAAACAGAGGGATTAGTATTGACTGTCAATAGAGGACGTCCGTAAGAATGACAAACAGAGGGATTAGTATTGACTGTCAATAGAGGACGTCTGTAAGAATGACAAACAGAGGGATTAGTATTGACTGTCAATAGAGGACATCTCTAGGAATGAAAAACAAAGGGATTAGTATTGACTGTCAATAGAGGATGTCTGTAGGAATGACAGAGGGATTATTATTGACTGTCAATAGAGGATGTCTGTAGGAATGACAAACAAAGGGATTAGTATTGACTGTCAATAGATGAGTTCTGTACGAATGACAAACAGAGGGATTAGTATTGACTGTCAATAGAGGATGTCCGTAGGAATGACAAACAGAGGGATTAGTATAAACTGTCAATAGAGGACGTCTGTAAGAATGACAAACAGAGGGATTAGTATTGACTGTCAATAGAGGATGTCTGTAGGAATGACAAACAGAGAGATGAGTATTGACTGTCATTAGAGGATGTCTGTAGGAATGACAAACAGAGGGATTAGTATTGACTGTCAATAGAGGACGTCTGTAAGAATGACAAACAGAGGGATTAGTATAAACTGTCAATAGAGGACGTCTGTAAGAATGACAAACAGAGGGATTAGTATTGACTGTCAATAGAGGATGTCTGTAGGAATGACAAACAGGGATTAGTATTGACTGTCAATAGAGGATGTCTGTAGGAATGACAAACAAAGGGATTAGTATTGACTGTCAATAGAGGATGTCTGTAGGAATGACAAACAGAGGGATTAGTATTGACTGTCGATAGAGGAAGTCTGTAGGAATGACAAACAGAGGGATTAGTATTGACTGTCAATAGAGGATGTCTGTAGGAATTACAAACAGAGGGATTAGTATTGACTGTCAATAGAGAATGTCTGTAGGAATGACAGAGGGATTAGCATTGACTGTCAATAGAGGATTTCTGTAGGAATGACAAACGGAGGGATTAGTATTGACTGTCAATAGAGGATGTCTGTAGGAATAACAAACAGAGGGATTAGTATTGACTGTCAATAGAGGATGTCTGTAGGAATGACAAACAGAGGGATTATTATTGACTGTCAATAGAGGATGTCTGTAGGAATGACAAACAAAGGGATTAGTATTGACTGTCAATAGAGGATGTCTGTAGGAATGACAAACAGAGGGATTAGCATTGACTGTCAATAGAGGATGTCTGTAGGAATGACAAACTGAGGGATTAGTATTGACTGTCAATAGAGGATTTCTGTAGGCTTGACAGAGGGATTAGTATTGACTGTCAATAGAGGACGTCTGTAAGAATGACAAACAGAGGGATTAGTATTGACTGTCAATAGAGGACGTCTCTAAGAATGACAAACAGAGGGATTAGTATTGACTGTCAATAGAGGACGTCTTTAGGATGACAACCAGAGGGATTAGTATTGACTGTCAATAGAGGACGTCTGTAGGAATGACAGAGGGATTAGTATTGACTGTCAATAGTGGATGTCTGTAGGAATGACAAACAGAGAGATTAGTATTGACTGTCATTAGAGGATGTCTGTAGGAATGACAAACAGAGGGATTAGTATTGACTGTCAATAGAGGATGTCTGTAGGAATGACAAACTGAGGGATTAGTATTGACTGTCAATAGAGGATTTATGTAGGCCTGACAGAGGGATTAGTATTGACTGTCAATTGAGGATGTCTGTAGGAATGACAAACAGAGGGATTAGTATTGACTGTCAATAGAGGACATCTGTAGGAATGAAAAAGGGATTAGTATTGACTGTCAATAGAGGACATATGTAGGATAGACAGAGAGATTAGTATTGACTGTCAATAGAGGATGTCTGTAGGAATGACAAACAGAGGGGTTAGTATTGACTGTCAATAAAGGATGTCTGTAGGAATGACAAACAGAGGGATTAGTATTGACTGTCAATAGAGGACGTATGTAGGAATGACAGAGGGATTAGCATTGACTGTCAATAGAGGATGTCTGTAGGAATGACAGAGGGATTAGTATTGACTGTCAATAGAGGACATCTGTAGGAATGACAAACAGAGGGATTAGTATTGACTGTCAATAGAGAATGTCAGTAGGAATGACAAACAGAGGGATTAGTATTGACTATCAATAGAGGATGTCTGTAGGAATGACAGAGGGATTAGTATTGACAGTCAATAGAGAATGTCAGTTGGAATGACAAACAGAGGGATTAGTATTGACTGTCAATAGAGGATGTCTGTAGGAATGACAAACAGGGATTAGTATTGACTGTCAATAGAGGATGTCTGTAGGAATGACAAACAGAGGGATTAGTATTGACTGTCAATAGAGGATGTCTGTAGGAATGACAGAGGGATTAGTATTGGCAGTCAATAGAGGACGTCTGTAGGAATGACAAACAGAGGGATTAGTATTGACTGTCAATAGAGGATATCTGTAGGAATGACAAACAGGGATTAGTATTGACTGTCAATAGAGGACGTCTGTAAGAATGACAAACAGAGGGATTAGCATTGACTGTCAATAGAGGATGTCTGTAGGAATGACAAACTGAGGGATTAGTATTGACTGTCAATAGAGGATTTATGTAGGCCTGACAGAGGGATTAGTATTGACTGTCAATTGAGGATGTCTGTAGGAATGACAAACAGAGGGATTAGTATTGACTGTCAATAGAGGACGTATGTAGGAATGACAGAGGGATTAGCATTGACTGTCAATAGAGGATGTCTGTAGGAATGACAGAGGGATTAGTATTGACTGTCAATAGAGGACGTCTGTAAGAATGACAAACAGAGGGATTAGTATTGACTGTCAATAGAGGACGTCTGTAAGAATGACAAACAGAGGGATTAGTATTGACTGTCAATAGAGGACGTCTGTAAGAATGACAAACAGAGGGATTAGTATTGACTGTCAATAGAGGACATCTCTAGGAATGAAAAACAAAGGGATTAGTATTGACTGTCAATAGAGGATGTCTGTAGGAATGACAAACAGAGGGATTATTATTGACTGTCAATAGAGGATGTCTGTAGGAATGACAAACAAAGGGATTAGTATTGACTGTCAATAGAGGATGTCTGTAGGAATGACAAACAGAGGGATTAGCATTGACTGTCAATAGAGGATGTCTGTAGGAATAACAAACTGAGGGATTAGTATTGACTGTCAATAGAGGATTTCTGTAGGCTTGACAGAGGGATTAGTATTGACTGTCAATAGAGGACGTCTGTAAGAATGACAAACAGAGGGATTAGTATTGACTGTCAATAGAGGACGTCTGTAAGAATGACAAACAGAGGGATTAGTATTGACTGTCAATAGATGACGTCTGTAAGAATGACAAACAGAGGGATTAGTATTGACTGTCAATAGAGAACATCTCTAGGAATGAAAAACAAAGGGATTAGTATTGACTGTCAATAGAGGATGTCTGTAGGAATGACAAACAGAGGGATTATTATTGACTGTCAATAGAGGATGTCTGTAGGAATGACAAACAAAGGGATTAGTATTGACTGTCAATAGATGACGTCTGTAGGAATGACAAACAGAGGGATTAGTATTGACTGTCAAAAGAGGATGTCTGTAGGAATGACAAACAAAGGGATTAGTATTGACTGTCAATAGAGGATGTCTGTAGGAATGACAAACAAAGGGATTAGTATTGACTGTCAATAGATGACGTCTGTAGGAATGACAAACAGAGGGATTAGTATTGAGTGTCAATAGAGGATGTCTGTAGGAATGACAAACAAAGGGATTAGTATTGACTGTCAATAGAGGATGTCTGTAGGAATGACAAACAGAGGGATTAGTATTGACTGTCGATAGAGGAAGTCTGTAGGAATGACAAACAGAGGGATTAGTATTGACTGTCAATAGAGGATGTCTGTAGGAATGACAAACAGAGGGATTAGTATTGACTGTCAATAGAGGATGTTTGTAGGAATGACAAACAAAAGGATTAGTATTGACTGCCAATAGAGGATGTCTGTAGGAATGACAGAGGGATTAGTATTGACTATCAATAGAGAATGTCTGTAGGAATGACAGAGGGATTAGTATTGACTGTCAATAGAGGACATATGTAGGAATGACAAACAGAGGGATTAGTATTGACTGTCAATAGAGAATTTCTGAAGAAATGACTAACAGGGATAAGTATTCATTGTCAACAGAAGATGTCTGTAGGAAGACAAACAGATGCATGGCTCAGATAGAATTTTTGGAACAACTAGGCACTGTGCCTAGTAACAAAAGTACAAGCACTCGGCACTATTTGAAATCCACTTGGCACCAAATAGCTAACTTGTGATTTCATCTTGTTTTAAGTTAAGACTTTTATATTGTATGTCCTTGTGTGAGTGCATACATCTTATCATGTCTTAATAATATATTTAGTTATAGAAGAAAGAAAACATCACAAAATTATCTTTTGTAAGTTTTTAATCTCATAGAACCAGTACCTATAAAAAGTGTCAACTAAGTATCTGCAAGATTGGGGCACTCTGTACAATATTAACAGTTCGTGATACTCAAACAATGTTATAGGTTTTACATGTACACAGCGCAGTCGGTAAAATCATTTCCGATAGAAAAAGGGCCAACCAGCAGCCTCTTATATTATAGGAGTAGTCAGTTCATGATATCTTAAATGTCGTATTTCGTCATCTATTCTTTATGGAATTACCCTTCACCTTTCACCCTCACTTGAGTCGTAAAGAAACTAAACAGGAATACGCTGCAACCTCAAAAAACACATACGCACTCGCCACACACAATCATGCATATCGCACGCACAGGAGGCAGTCCATCTGTTAAATGAATCAAACCAAACTAAACCAAACACTTGTGTCATTTCGATCTCTAGTTTGTCGGACTTCCTCATTACCGTCATTTAACGTTCGTCAGTGATTGTTTTGAAAAAGAAATCAACAAGCCGCTCGCTCGTTGTTGTAAAGGAAGTTGTGAAGAAACGCCCGCATGCGCACTGGTTTGTTAACAGTATCTCTTTGATGCTTTATTATCAGACGCATGCTTTAGTAAATTACAAGCGTTTGAACGACCCGGCCCGTACTAGTGAAGTCATTTGTAAACACATGTCACGGTAGCCTAAGGTATGTGTATGGTTCATCTTATCGACAAATGATATTAAAATCTTTTTTTTTAAAATGTCTTTGGATTAGTAACAATTCGACACAGACTGTGTGGTCTAAACTTTTGCTCGGCACTAGGACGAGTCTGACCCAACAGTTCACTCGGCACTTGACTGTTTTGACCCGGGCAAGACGAGTGGACGAGTGGTTTATCGGAGCCCTGCAGAGGGATTAGTATTGACTGTCAATAGAGGACATCTGTAGGAATGAAAAAGGGATTAGTATTGACTGTCAATAGAGGACATATGTAGGATAGACAGAGAGATTAGTATTGACTGTCAATAGAGGATGTCTGTAGGAATGACAAACAGAGGGGTTAGTATTGACTGTCAATAAAGGATGTCTGTAGGAATGACAAACAGAGGGATTAGTATTGACTGTCAATAGAGGACGTATGTAGGAATGACAGAGGGATTAGCATTGACTGTCAATAGAGGATGTCTGTAGGAATGACAGAGGGATTAGTATTGACTGTCAATAGAGGACATATGTAGGATAGACAGAGAGATTAGTATTGACTGTCAATAGAGGATGTCTGTAGGAATGACAAACAGAGGGGTTAGTATTGACTGTCAATAAAGGATGTCTGTAGGAATGACAAACAGAGGGATTAGTATTGACTGTCAATAGAGGACGTATGTAGGAATGACAGAGGGATTAGCATTGACTGTCAATAGAGGATGTCTGTAGGAATGACAGAGGGATTAGTATTGACTGTCAATAGAGGACATATGTAGGATAGACAGAGAGATTAGTATTGACTGTCAATAGAGGATGTCTGTAGGAATGACAAACAGAGGGGTTAGTATTGACTGTCAATAAAGGATGTCTGTAGGAATGACAAACAGAGGGATTAGTATTGACTGTCAATAGAGGACGTATGTAGGAATGACAGAGGGATTAGCATTGACTGTCAATAGAGGATGTCTGTAGGAATGACAGAGGGATTAGTATTGACTGTCAATAGAGGACATCTGTAGGAATGACAAACAGAGGGATTAGTATTGACTGTCAATAGAGAATGTCAGTAGGAATGACAAACAGAGGGATTAGTATTGACTGTCAATAGAGGATGTCTGTAGGAATGACAGAGGGATTAGTATTGACAGTCAATAGAGAATGTCAGTTGGAATGACAAACAGAGGGATTAGTATTGACTGTCAATAGAGGATGTCTGTAGGAATGACAAACAGGGATTAGTATTGACTGTCAATAGAGGATGTCTGTAGGAATGACAAACAGAGGGATTAGTATTGACTGTCAATAGAGGATGTCTGTAGGAATGACAGAGGGATTAGTATTGGCAGTCAATAGAGGACGTCTGTAGGAATGACAAACAGAGGGATTAGTATTGACTGTCAATAGAGGATATCTGTAGGAATGACAAACAGGGATTAGTATTGACTGTCAATAGAGGACGTCTGTAAGAATGACAAACAGAGGGATTAGCATTGACTGTCAATAGAGGATGTCTGTAGGAATGACAAACTGAGGGATTAGTATTGACTGTCAATAGAGGATTTATGTAGGCCTGACAGAGGGATTAGTATTGACTGTCAATTGAGGATGTCTGTAGGAATGACAAACAGAGGGATTAGTATTGACTGTCAATAGAGGACGTATGTAGGAATGACAGAGGGATTAGCATTGACTGTCAATAGAGGATGTCTGTAGGAATGACAGAGGGATTAGTATTGACTGTCAATAGAGGACATCTGTAGGAATGACAAACAGAGGGATTAGTATTGACTGTCAATAGAGAATGTCAGTAGGAATGACAAACAGAGGGATTAGTATTGACTGTCAATAGAGGATGTCTGTAGGAATGACAGAGGGATTAGTATTGACAGTCAATAGAGAATGTCAGTTGGAATGACAAACAGAGGGATTAGTATTGACTGTCAATAGAGGATGTCTGTAGGAATGACAAACAGGGATTAGTATTGACTGTCAATAGAGGATGTCTGTAGGAATGACAAACAGAGGGATTAGTATTGACTGTCAATAGAGGATGTCTGTAGGAATGACAGAGGGATTAGTATTGGCAGTCAATAGAGGACGTCTGTAGGAATGACAAACAGAGGGATTAGTATTGACTGTCAATAGAGGATATCTGTAGGAATGACAAACAGGGATTAGTATTGACTGTCAATAGATGACGTCTGTAGGGATGACAGAGGGATTAGTATTGACTGTCAATAGAGGACGTCTGTAGGAATGACAAACAGAAGGATAAGTATTGAGTTCAACCCCCCTCATGCCTCTCACATGAGCGGATCATGGGAGCGGATGATTAGGCTAGTGAGGTGTATCCTTGACAGCATTTTTAGTGAATTAACCAGAAACCTGACACATGAGGTACTAGTAACCTTAATGGCAGAAGTGTGTGCCATTGTAAATAGCAGGCCTATAGTGTCGGTCTCAAATGACGCAGATTTCCCAACGGTGCTTTCTCCCAGTGCTCTTCTAACACAGAAACTTAATGCTGATGTGGAACCATTTGGAAATCCTTCTACGAAAGGTATGTATAAAAAACAATGGCATCAAGTGCAATTACTAGCAGACCAATTCTGGAAGCAATGGAACTGTCAATACTTAAAGAATCTACAAACAAGAAGGAAGTGGGTCAACCAACAACGGAACATGGAAGAAAATGAAGTTGTAATCTAGCCTACCGCGAAATTCCTGGCCAGTAGGAGTTGTTGAACAAGTGTATCCCAGCTCTGACGGACTTGTCCGAAAGGTCACAGTCCGAGTGATCAAAGACGGTACATCGGTAAAGTACACTCGACCAATTACTCAGTTGGTGTATTTGTTCTCCGATTGCGAGTGACAGACAATACTGAAGAACAGTCAGTGATAATGATATCTAGTCTATTGTGATGAACTGTAAATGTGTTGAAACAATTTTATTATGCAAATATGTAACCATATTGTGGGACTTGTAGATGTTCTGATGAGGTTGATAGGATTTGTAAGCCAGTAGCCTAGGTCGTATAATACTGAAGTTTTTTTTTATATAGGAAGTGATTTTTGGTTTAAAATCAGACGGGGAATGTTCTGTTACCCTTCGGTTATTGGTAGATTATGATATTTGTCCTTTTTTCTTCCATATACTTTTAATGTAAAAAGTCAACGTCAGCATTAAGAGTTACCTCGCTTGGTACTGCGACGTATTGTTGTCGTTCTCATTACTTTTACTTTCGGTTTCGATTCTTGGAATAACCCATAATTCCAAGGTGAAAAAAAACAACATGTCAACCAGACGCACAAGCTTCGTCAGGAATCAATAGCCTATAAGGAAAGGTCCCCCATAGTGTAAGTTCTTTCCCTTTCCCCTACTGTATTCATTTGTATTATGATTATATGTATCGATCCATGTTTGTAAAAATTCTAGAGGTGAAATGATGCTGATATTTTGATGTCATACGCATTGAACTAGAATCATGCTATTTTTCGCAGAAAGCACATGGTTTAAAAAATGTTGTAATTTCATTTGACAACCCTTTTTTGTACTTTGTTACACCTCTATAACAGTTAATGACTCAAAGTTCATTTTTTCGGGACTCTTCATACTTGGCTCGAGATAAATAGAAATATTTCTAGTCATATAGAATAAATTTATAGTCTGTGAAATGGTATTAATTTACAGTCAGGTTAGGTCACATGTTATGTTTATCACAATGTATAAATATAAATAAAACAACCTATTTGTCAGGCATGTGTGGCCAGGCACATTTCATTGTAAGATATTAAAATTTCTTCTTCTTGTTGTGATTTGTGAAAACAGAATCTCTTTAGTCATATTATTATTATGTCCGTGTTTACATCAAACCATGTAAACAATTTTGCTATAATCCATTTCAATTTAAATCAGATTAGAATAAATTTGATAACATGCATATTGTAGCTTAAACTCCTTATTAATTAACATGTTTTATAGGCATATATAGGCAAGTCCTGAACTTGTATAGGCAATTTTCTATGTATTGGCAATTTTTTGCATACTTGACAATTTTGTTAATTGGCAATTTATTGGAAATTGTATAGTTGGCATTTCTTGGCAAATGTTGGCAATTTTAAGGCAAATGTTGGCAATTTTATGCAATTTCTTGTGCTATAGGCAATAGTTGAGGTTTTGTAATTTCTCATTGTAGGTCTCTACCCTCAACTCAACTTGGAAGTTTGTGTTTGTGTGACATAAAATGGAAATTGAAATAAAGGAACTAATCGAAAAACAGAACTTAGGCTTTTACTGTCCAGAACAGCACAACCAGACCACATGAGTTTATCACCACCAATAAATTTAACATGAGTTCATTTGAGGTTTTTTAACCAATCTTACCTATACAATACAATACAATAATATTAATTTAAAGTCGCATGCACTTAAATGTATACAGACACCATTTGCTCCTAACAAAATGGTGATCAGTAAAAGATTCAAAATGTGACCATTACATTTGACCTGATCACTTTGATCTTTGCCACAGTATGCTCTGATTAGTCCAGGGGTAATAATGTTTATGTTAAATAAGTGCTCGTGCTACAGCTCTGAGACATTCATGGTTTGTTTTTGAACAGTGATGTCACATCCATTGTATAACCATGATGAATCTATTGGGTAGGGGTGAAGGCTTTCGATTTTGTTTATAGATCGTCATCAGTGTTGAAGAGAGTGTACAGGTCACATTAGGTATATCATTGAAGGTTTTATTATAACCAAGTTTGTGGGAGTATTCATTTATTCCTAAAGGGAATTTCATATTTAATAACAAGTACAATGTATATGAGATGAGACTAACCTTCAGACAGAAGTTCTTTTATCTTGCTTGAAGTCTCCTTAACAACCTTGGCTGAATTAACATCAACTTTACGGAGTGCGTCATAGAGTTTACCAAAGGAACCTTTCATATGATCAATTTTTCCTTTCGCCCTCAGCTTCCCAAGTATGTCTCCAATATATGTAATGTCGTCATCATAGAGTTCATCAGGTAACAATGGTTCTAGTGCGCTCAAAAGTCTCTGCCACTCCGATTTCTTTTGTGGGCTGATCCTATCACTCAGTTGTAGCACCATATCAGAATATAATTTTCTGATTTCGGTCTGCTGATCATCATCAGCTTGGGACGTCTGTTTGAATGAAAAAAGGTTTAAGTTAGTTGAGGGCAGAGGGCATTTGTAGAAATGACAAACAGAGGGATTAGTGTTTGACTGACAGCCGAGGACAGCTGTAGAAATGACAGAGGGATTAGTATTTGACTGTCAGCCGAGGACAGCTGTAGAAATGACAAACAGAGGGATTAGTATTTGACCGTCAGCCGAGGACAGCTGTAGAAATGACAAACAGGGGGATTAGTATTTGACTGTCAGCCGAGGACAGCTGTTGAAATGACAAACAGGGGGATTAGTATTTGACTGTCAGCCGAGGACAGCTGTAGAAATGACAAACAGAGGGATTAGTATTTGACCGTCAGCCGAGGACAGCTGTAGAAATGACAAACAGGGGGATTAGTATTTGACTGTCAGCCGAGGACAGCTATAACAAGACCAAAAGCTCACCGGCGGCAGCAATCACACTAGCATTCATTTGTATGTATGTATAGGCAATGTCATTTTGAAATTGTATGTCACATTATATTGCTCCTAGACCTCTAATGGATGTACAAACAAAATAAGAAGGGTGTGGACTTTTCCAAAACTAACCCCCTAAATCTTTAAAGTGGGTTTTTGGGTCAAAAAAAGTAAGTCCACTAAATGGTAAAATGCCCCAAAAAACTTTTTCTGCATGATTTGCCACAGCATCACTCCTGGATCTCTAATGAATGTTTAAACCAAATTAGAAGGGTGATAGGTCTATAAATAAAATGGTAAAATGCAAATAAATCATGATTGTTTTCTGCATTGTTTTGCCATAACATCACTTCTAGACCTCTTATGAATGTATAAACCAAATAAGAAGGGCTTGAGGTGTGTATTTTTGGGCTTACAAGCTTTCCAAAAACTTACCCCAAAACTTAAAAGTTTTGGGGTGGGACACCGACGTGGACGCCGCGGTGACAGCATTAGCTCTCTGTTACTCGTAACCGGTGTCATGCATAATATGTACCCCCCTACCAAAAGGTATCCGGATACTTTTTATTCCTGCATAAAATGTACCCCCCTTGCATAAAAAGTACCCCCCTACCAAAAATCTTTAATTTTGACTTTATCAATGTGAAATTGGGAAGATATGATAAGAGGACCCAGAGGATGTCATTTTCAATGTTTCTCACCCCATCCCACCAAATCCCCACCCCAGGGCCCAAAAAAATGAAATTTTTTTTTTTTACTTAAACTTCCAAGTATGACTTGGGATCATCATTAGAAACCCTCATATGCATAGAAAAGACATCTCGCAACTTCCCCACCTCCAGGATACTTTTTATTCTTCTGCATAAAATGTACCCCCCCCCCGGATACCTTTTATTCTCCTGCATAAAAAGTAACCCCCACCAAAAATCTTTAATTTTGACTTTATCAATCTGAAATTGGGAAGATATGATAAGAGGACCCAGAGGATGTCATTTTCAATGTTTCTCACCCCATCCCACCAAATCCCCACCCCAGGGCCAAAAAAATGAAAAAAAAATTTTTTTTGCTTAAACTTCCAAATATGACTTGGGATCATCATTGGAAACCTTCATATGCATAGAAAAGACATCTCGCAACTTCCCCACCCCCCGGATACTTTTTATTCTCCTGCATAAAATGTACCCCCCTACCAAAAATCTTTAATTTTGACTTTATCAATCTGAAATTGGGAAGATATGATAATACTGAGAATATTTACACTTTTCCAAGTGTAAATAAAAGAAACTATTTTTTTTTTATTTTTTATTTATTTATTTTTTTTACATTATTGATCTTTAAGCAAAAAATCAACTTGCTATGGTTACCACCTTATGATGATCCCAAGTCATACTTGGAAGTTTGAGTAAAAAAAAAAATTTCATTTTTTTTGGCCCTGGGGTGGGGATTTGGTGGGATGGGGTGAGAAACATTGAAAATGACATCCTCTGGGTCCTCTTATCATATCTTCCCAATTTCACATTGATAAAGTCAAAATTAAAGATTTTTGGTAGGGGGGTACTTTTTATGCAGGAGAATAAAAAGTATCCGCGGGGTACATTTTATGCAGAAGAATAAAAAGTATCGGGAGGGTGGGGAATTTGCGAATTGTCTTTTATATGCATAGGAAGGTTTCCTATGTTGATCCTTAGTCTTATTTGGAAGTTTAAGTAAAAAAAATTTTTTTTCATTTTTTTGGCCCTGGGATGGGGATTTGGTGGGATGGGATGAGAAACATTGAAAATGACATCCCTTGGGTCCTCTTATCATATCTTCCCAATTTCACATTGATAAAGTCAAAATTAAAGATTTTTGGTAGGGGGGTACTTTTTATGCAGGAGAATAAAAAGTATCCGGGGGGTACATTTTATGCAGAAGAATAAAAAGTATCCGGGGGGAGGGGAATTGGCGAATTGTCTTTTATATGCATAGGAAGGTTTCCTATGTTGATCCTTAGTCATATTTGGAAGTTTAAGCAAAAATTGTTTTTTTCATTTTTTTGGCCCTGGGGTGGGGATTTGGTGGGATGGGGTGAGAAACATTGAAAATGACATCCCTTGGGTCCTCTTATCATATCTTCCCAATTTCAGATTGATAAAGTCAAAATTAAAGATTTTTGGTAGGGGGGTACTTTTTATGCAAGGGGGGTACGTTTTGGTAGGGGTATAAAAAGTATCCCGTTACTTTTTATGCAGAATAAAAAGTATCCGGATACTTATTATGCAGGAGGTACATATTATGCATGACACCGGTGAGCTAAAAATGACAAACAGTGGGATTAGTATTTGACTGTCAGTCGAGGACAGCTGTAGAAATGACAGAGGGATTAGTATTTGACTGTCAGCCGAGGGCAGCTGTTGAAATGACAAACAGGGGGATTAGTATTTGACTGTCAGTCGAGGACAGCTGTAGAAATGACAGAGGGATTAGTATTTGACTGTCAGCCGAGGACAGCTGTAGAAATGACAGAGGGATTAGATTAGTATTTGACTGTCAGCCGAGGACAGCTGTAGAAATGACAGAGGGATTAGTATTTGACTGTCAGCCGAGGACAGCTGTAGAAATGACAGAGGATTAGTATTTGACTGTCAGCCGAGGACAGCTGACCCTCAAAATGTGTTTATGTCCAGAGTCAGAGAGGAAGTTTGTACCTAGTTTAGCCATATACATATGTATTTCATTTCAATAGAGGCACCCAAAATGCCTCTCTTGACTTCCATGTTAGAAAATAATACTCACACTAGCTTTTTCGGCCATCCTTCTTTTTATTTTGGAGTTACTTGTAGGTACAGCTTTTCTGGAAAGAAAGTATTGAGGAGATATTGATCAATGGGATTACAAAGTGGTAACAAGGTAAAAGTGGAATTGTTATATCTACAGACCCGTGTACGTTCGCTGTTCCGTCTTAAACGCAAACGCTACGGAAATGCTACGGAAATGGTACGGTAATGCTACGGTAGTGCTACGGAAATGGTACGGTAATGCTACGGAAATGGTACGGTAATGCTACGGAAATGGTACGGAAATGGTACGGTAATGCTACGGAAGTGCTACGGTAATGCTACGGAAATGCTACGGTTGACGCTCACAAATAATCGACCGTTTCTGAATAAATTATCTGGTTCTGATAAAAAGCAGATCCTAGACGAAGCGAACTCGTAGAAACGACAGTGAAATGGTGTCTGGTGGAGTGAATGTTGTATCGGGAAGTGGAAGAACGTTTTATCAAACTGTACTACTATAGAAAACCTCAGTTTGCGAGAATTTGTACAACTTTTAGAAACCGGAAATATTAAGGTCATAATTTATTATTCTTGGCAACAAAAGACGATAACATTTAATTTTAAAATAAAATCACTCTCTACACTAGCGCTGCGGTCGCGTATGTTTTGTCTCTGTGTGTCCGAACTTTGTTGTTTTGTTTTTTATGTATTTATCTATATTTTCACTGCATTTATTCATTGCATTTGTACTGATAAACCGTAAGGTTTAAGTAATACACTAATTGAATTGTAAAACTTGTATCAAAGTGTTAATTGAGGTACAGGTAAACAGATCAAGATTTCTGAACACAGATTGACCAGGCTATAAATAGACCCCCTATAGGGCTAATTGTAAAAAGGAAAAACTGACCAGGTGTGGTGATGACTTATACACCTGAGCCCGATGACGCCTAATCAAGTGTATATCCATGGCCATCAGGTGAAGTTGATGGTGGTGGGGAGGGGGGATTAGTACCCATGGCAACAAGTTAGGGGGACAATTAAGTCAAGTACATGTACATGCCTGGCAAGTCTATATATAACAATCACTGGTACATATTACTGGTGTGTAAGCATTGACGATTTGTTTAAAAGTCTGATGTCGGATCGGAGGGAATTCTGGCTGTATGGGGAGGGATAAAAACTAAAAACAAGACATCAATAATTATATACTTAAGACTATATATAGTACAATATACATGTGCAATCAGATATGTGTATATCACCAGAGACATACAAAAATAGGACAATTTAACTTTTTTAGTTCCATACCCTTTTTGACTAGGTCGAGTAGCTCAACCCTGATTTATCCCTGTAAGTGATGGATTATTGTAAGAAATTGTAATGTTCTTAAAAGAGTCCTAATTAATTAAAACTACGTTTGTCATATTCCTGACAGTTTTTTAACGTCTCACTTGAGAGATTTATGTCGGACGAAGATTTGTTTTCAGAATTAAGTCTCTTTTTTACTGTTCATAACAAGACTAACTTGATTATCTGGATGATTTCTATTTAGGACATCAGTTCTATTTCACATGTGTATGCACTTTATATACCGTATCTGCTCTTACTTTGTAATTAATTTACTCTTGTTACACTTTATCAGAGACATATATATATATCACATATGATCCAAAGATATAGATTTGAATTTCCTGCCGTAGTTGTACCGAGAGAAATAATTATCACATTTTATACGTCTCTGATTTTATCAATTTGTTATCAATTCTGTGAGAAGACCTTTGGGTTTGAAAACTGAAATAAATAATGAATAACTGCGTAGATCACGATGACATTCTCATTAATGTTGGACGTTTTATGAAGCAGTCTATAGCCTTACCTGTAGGTCATAAATATCTCTTATCGTTCTACCTTTCACACCTAGTATCACTTTGTCCACAGAATACCGTACCTTTAGTTGACCAGTGTACAACATGCTGTGTTGTTTGTATCATTGCTGACAATTAAGTCTAACTACCCTAGTTTACCTGTGTGATACTGTCTGGACCATGTGTACCCTATACATGTAGCCTGACCAGTGCATATTACATGTAACTGTTTTAAAGATTAGGCTATAGCACAGTAAAGGAAATATTGTTTATTTGAAACGATCTTCATCTTGGTTTCCATCGTAATTCGTCGACTACTACTAGGATCCGCCATTTTTTATCACACTAAGATCGATGGACCATGTGACTTGACTTGTTTTTTGTGAAAGTGTTATTTTTTTCTAAATAAAGATACAGACAGATTTATAGCCATATATATTTAATTCTCACCTCCTTATTAAACCAATTGCTGTCGCTACTATTCTTTAGTGACGTTCGGTAAGTATATTTAACTAAATTTCGTTTTCGTTTCGATAATCAAAGTACTGGAAGTACTGTAAACGAACATTATTGTTTAATGCAAAATCAGTAATCTTCTAAGTTTTAAGTTGATAAATTTACTGATATCGGTTTAGGAATTAATTGCAAATAATTTGAAATGTTTGCTGCTGTTCTGATTTGATTGTACACATGCATGTTTCTGTAAGGTCCTAATTGAAATTGGAAGTTTGTTGATCTATCTTGAATCGATGAAAATAAAAAATGTCTTCTTTCTTTCGGGAAGGCATCAGCAGTTATAATACAGCCAGGACTCTGTGACCTTATTGATGCCAACTTCTAATATGCACTAAATTTAGGCTAGTTCCATCGTTAGTTTGGCATACATAGTTGTATTTCAACTTAATATGATGAAACACACAAAGAATTACTGAAAACCAAAACCAGAGCTGCTAATCAAGGCCCGAATCAAGAATGTATCCTATTGAAACTGTACTCAAGCATTTATGGTACTTCAAAACAAAAAAACCTGACTCCTTTTGTTCAGGAATTATTTGATGTTAATAAATCTGTATATGAGAAGATAAACTTCTGGTATAATTACAGTATTGTAAACAATGTGATAAAGAATAACAACCAGATAAAGACTATCTTCATCGAAAAATTCAGCAAACAGGAAAAGAAAACTTCCAAGATTCATTTTCAACTTCAAACCTGATCACAAAGATTACAGTCCATTCCATGGGACGACACATTCCCTATTTATTGTCCTTTTCCAATGTTGATCATGCAATCATACTGAACCACACAATTCAGCAATGTAATTGCACAAATCACACCTTTATGTGGAGAGAACATTTTTGGGGGTGTTATAATATTCCATAACTGTATGCAAATTGTGAAGCATTCCATATCTATAACTATATATATACAGTACGTGTATATATTCAGAGTTTCCATTTATGCACAAATGAGCAGAAAATCTTACATTGACGCAAAGAAAAAAAACGAAAGTGTCACACTGACGCACTGCAGACAAACCTGATTTCTCTTCTAGTTAATTGCTGCGATGAATTTTGATGATTATAGGAAACGGTTGTGTCATAAAATAAATAAATTCTAAGTGTTTTTGGAGATAATTCGCATTTGTTATGTTTACGTTCACTCGACTGCCTACATTCTCCCGCAGAGTGTTATATTCAATCAAATGTCTGCTTTCACTTTCGGCCAAACCAATCACGAAATAGGACGACCCCCCTCTAGAGAGGTATTGGTTGTATGTTGCTAAAAATAACACATACATGTGGTATAGAAGCATGGCTTCAACGCGACAGCCAACACTTTTTGGATTCATGAAAAGGCCACATTCCGGGCCGCAGTGAAAGTCCTGAGAAAAAGAATCAAAGAATTGAGAGGCCTAGTTCTACGGCGGAGAAATCGGAATCCGATGTTCCTAACAGTACTTCGACGCCATCTCGTAAAACAGTACGAAAAATGAATAACGCAGAGAAATGGAAGCAAGAATTCCAATGGCTAAATATTGTCAATGAGAAAATGACTCGTACGATATGTATCGACAATGCGTCTTCTTTTAAAAAAATGAACGCTTTTGTGAAGGGATCTGGTAACCTTCAACGGTCAGCATTACTTCGACATGAGGAATCAGATGAGCACAGACTGGCAAAAAAAAACGATGTCTGAACGGAGGTATATGGCAGCGGCAAAAAAAATTGTCACTGAAAAATATGAACCTGTCCTTATGGCGCAGTTAAGGACTGCAGTATTTATGGCCAAAAACAACATTTCAGACAGACATTACTCTAGCCTAATTGATTTACAGATATACTTAATTTTAATCAATACAGCTGTCAGCAATGTGATTACTGTAAATATTTCAAATGACATAAATAAAATAAAGTTTTAGTTAGTAGAAAGTTTAATGCAGTTGACAAAAATAATTTTACTGTAAAAAATTTCAGGATCAAAGATTATTTTTTTTAAAAATAACCCCCACACACACAATGTTAATATTTTATCATCTGGCTTTTATGTAATCATGCCACAAGAATTAAAAACAAGAGATCCCAGAGGGATCTTGGCGCCCACCATTGAATGATCTTCATAGGTTCCATGTCAGATTGATCTTTTCTCTACTTTTCCCTTCATTTTACTAATCTGTATAAATTGAGAAATATCCCTCCAGTACTTTTTAAACAAGGGAAATTAAACTTATATATGAAATTTGAGATTAAGTGATAATGGTTGTCTGTCGACAATGTTTTCAGATTGGTCCAAAAAATGCAATACGACGGACCAAGGAGAACCTACATATGAAAATTGAGAAAGATTCCTTCAGTTCTTTCTGAGAAATCTCGATACCAAACTTCAATTGTCAAAATCAAAGATGGCTGCCTGTCGGCCATGTTATTTGGTCGATCGGTTCCAAAATGCGATATGCATAACTAGGCACCAAGGGGAATAACCTACATATGAAATTTGAGAAGCATCCCGTTAGTACTTTCTCAGAAATAGCGATAACAAACTTCAATGTCAAAATCCAAGATGGCTGCCTGTCGGCCATGTTGTTTTCCGATCGGTTCCCAAAATATAACATGCATAACAAGGCACCAAGGGGAACCTACATATGAAATTTGAGAAAGATCCCTTCAGTACTTCCTCAGAAATAGCGATACCAAACTTCAATTGTCAAAATCCAAGATGGCTGCCTGTCGGCCATGTTGTTTGTCGATCGGTCCAAAATGTAATATGCATAACTAAGGCACCAAGGGGAACCTACATATGAAATTTGAGAAAGATCCCTTCAGTACTTTCTCAGAAATAGTGATACCAAACTTCAATTGTCAAAATCCAAGATGGCTGCCTGTCGGCCATGTTGTTTTCCCGATCGGTCCCAAAATGCAATATGCATAACTAGGCACCAAGGGGAACCTACATATGAAATTTGAGAAAGATCCCTTCATTAGTTTCTCAGAAATAGCGATAACAAACTTCAATTGTCAAAATCCAAGATGGCTGCCTGTCGGCCATGTTGTTTTCCGATCGGTCCAAAAATGTAATATGCATAACTAGGCACCAAGGGGAACCTACATATGAAATTTGAGAAAGATCCCTTTAGTTCTTTCTCAGAAATAGCGATACCAAACTTCAATTGTCAAAATCCAAGATGGCTGCCTGTCGGCCATGTTGTTTCCCGATCGGTCCCAAAATGCAATATGCATAACTAGGCACCAAGGGGAACCTACATATGAAATTTGAGAAAGATCCCTTTAGTACTTTCTCAGAAATAGCGATAACAAACTTCAATTGACAAAATCCAAGATGGCTGCCTGTCGGCCATGTTGTTTTCCGATCGGTCCCAAAATGCAATATGCAAAACTAGGCACCAAGGAGAACCTACATATGAAATTTGAGAAAGATCCCTTCAGTACTTTCTCAGAAATAGCGATAACAAGAATTGTTTACGGACGGACGGACGGACGGACGGACCACGGACGCAGGGCGATTTGAATAGCCCACCATCTGATGATGGTGGGCTAAAAAGGTATTCACTTTTAATTTATTGCATTTTTAGTACAATATTCACACTCTTGAAATGCGTTTTTTTTGGGGTGGGGGGGGGGGGGGCATTTTTTTAAAGTTTATCTTTTTATCTCAGAGGACCAATCATTGCTCAGAGGACGTGAATAATTACAACTTAGCATTGATAAGTCACGACATGAACAAACTCAGTTGTTATAAAAGATAAGCAGTTCGTTAATCCCAACACAGACGTTCATAAACGTACGTACATAGAACATGATGATATAATTCACTTCACGTGGGACGATGGGTCGCTCACCCACAAAAATATTTTCCGGAAAACCCAAGCTTCATTCATCCCAATGGGATTAATATAGCATGGTCTTTGTCAGTGCATCGCATATTTTCTGGATATTTGCGCTTTTGACATTAAATCTTGTAGTATCTTGCACAATTATGCCGCATTGGACACAAACTCCAGCGGTAAACAAACACACGTGTGTAACACGTGTGTCATTTTGATCGTCCAAACTCTCAGACGCTTTGATTTAACTCCGTATAAGTAAAGCGTTTTTATGATCTCGATATGACGTAAATTGCAATAAACATTTTAATCTGAAAACAGCGCACACGATGTTTTGTCAGTGAACACATTAAACAAAACAATCAATTGGTCATATATCTATAAGCCAGATCGTCAGATTATTCACAAAGGACATCTGCAGGAGAATTGATCTCGTAGCATTACAGTAGCCTAGTGCTGTTACTGAAACGTGCACATCATGTGTGTAGGCTACCTCACGAAAAGTGGGACCACGCACCAAAAGTTAACCGACCCCGTCAGACACAAGCTGATCACCGAAGACCTCATCCTCAGGGCATCAATTAGAATATAATTAGCGGCAGTCTACCGTACCGAACTCATTGAATTTTGTAAATATCTGTGTACCTGAGGAGTGTCCAGTTCACCTGCTGACATAGCGGTGTCCTGGGGCGTTAATTAATTAGTTACATCGTTGTCATGCCTGACTGCCTATGATTTGTTGCATTGGCCAGTTTACCTGGGTATCTCACCTGTGCACAATATTATCGGTATCAAGAATATAACCGAACATATGACACGTTAGTTTCTCTGTACAGACACTTATGCATGTGTGCCATCATGTGCACTGTGAAAGAGTACGATGTTGCAGTAATCATAATAATAATTAAATAAAAATATATAACAACAACTAAAATATATATATATAATAATATTGATAGGATTTCTCATGATATCGTATGCGGCCTAATAACTTTATTCGACATTTTTCTTCTTCGTTCACTTGGCCCTACTGTACACATGTATACCCACCGCCAGGCGGCGCTCCCTTCAGTTTAGCGGGAGATTTGTATTACAAGTGGCGGCCATTTTGTTTGTTTACGGAAACGTGATGAAAGCTTAGACCTAGAACAAAATCACGTTATATATACAGTATATATTGGCGACATTTAATTTCCCCACTCACGGAATACAATCGACAAACTGGGAACAGAATATCAAATTTCGTCTAGCTTTTGGCGACTTATGATACCCCTTTCACCGGCAAACACTGAATTATCGCGGGATCGGACAACATGAAATCAGGGTAAGTTATGTTCTAATTTGTCTTCGAATCGCAGATTTTGTCGCTCTCGCGGTCGTCATACATTAAACAACATTGAGTGAATATGTTCATATGAAATACTTCATGTTTCAGGACTAAATTCACCAGCATTCATGATCCTCGGACCACCCGCCCCCTACGCACAGCCGATTTATAAATGTTGCATCTTTCAATCGTAAGTTTAATTTGCTTGCCAAGTGATTATTTTTTAATCCTTCACCTTCACATTCAGGGTCAATATTATGATATATTTAAAATGGATTCACACATATATGTGGCCATACACGTTTTTCGTTTATGGCGTTTGGTATGAACGTCCCAAAGTATATATAATATACTTCGTTTTTCAATGGATTTTCTTGAAATTCGATACACTATATATTGGGGTGTAGGCAATAATTCGTCAGCTATTTTACCTGATAATTTTTTTCATGTTTTCCCGTACATTTGTTACTATTTTTTACTGAAATAGACGAATATATGCACCATAATTTATGGTAAGTATGAACATTTTGTTCTTTATTCCTAATTATACGCACAACACTATTTTTTTTTAAATGTAATTAACACGCAATTAATATCTACGGAATCGGCTACGGTAAATTAAATATATATAGAAATGAGAGGGATTGTTACTTGTTGTGTGCGTGAAATTTCAAGGAAATCCAATAAAATAAAGTCCTAATTGAAAATTTGTCAAAGTATTTAAAATAGATCTACAAAGTAAAATCTATATACAATTTTAGCACATTTTATTTATTATACATAGACCATTGGAAAATTTGAGAAGAATCTTTCTTCTTTTCTTTTATGTGAATTCATTTAAAATGTTTTATTGCTGAATTAACACACATTGACTACTTTCACCATCAGTTTCCCTTTTAAGTTGATCATCCCCGCCCCCAATATATTAGCTTGTATGCAATGCAAGATGGCTGACAGGCTGTCATTTTGAATTTTATAATTTTGAAGTTTCTCAGAAAGTTATTTATGGATCTTATTCAAAAGAAACATTTTAGGCTTCTGCTTTCAAATTAATAAGATCTAGAAGAAGAGAAAAGTGATTCCTTATTTGGGAATCACTTTTCTCTTCCTTCTTAGGCTAAAGAACAGTCTTGTATATATGATATATATAAAATTGATATTTATATGATAATCATACAATTACATGATATCTCTGGGGGTATCTTCTTTTTGATTTGACATGATAAGTTGTGTTTGTTAGCCTATAGTAATTACTTCTGTCTCCCAGCCCTCTAATTTTGCTGCTGTCTAATAATTCTAGAATTTATTGACAAACTTACACGAAATGGGCCAGGTACAGTTCACAAAATTATGTCAAAACCCAGGGTCAAAGCTCATGAAGGTCATTAGATTGAAAGGTCAAGGTAATTTTTTTTTTTTTTCATCAATATTTTGTTTTGGCATGATTAATAGTTCAATCGTCAGGCAGATGCAAGTAGAAAGTTTCTTGTACAAACTTTCTGCTTCCCACTAATGTTGTAAATGAATTAAAACTAGAAAGACCATCAGGTTTGGGTGATAGCTAAGGTTTATTACTGTATTGTCATTGTTACGTAATATTGCGTAAATTATCTGTCATTACATAATCTGACTAAGATTACATAATATTGCATAAAGGAATACGTAACATATTCATAATTAATACAGATACATTTAGAGGAAAAACATGTAATAAACCATGTAGTTAATTGTCCTGGACAAAGGAACCCTAGCTTGACTCTCTAAACTACTGATACAATCACAAAGTCTACTTCTACATAACACACATTAACCTACTCTACAGATACAAATAACTGACATTTTCTAACATAAGAGAATTATAATAAAGGGTGGGTGGGAGAGGTAGAGTTTTGAAGCTGCCGACTTTCAAAGCAGCAACCTACGTGGTCTTTACAGTAACGCAGAATTTTTGAAAGTGAACGTTTATCCGAGATTTCAATATACATACTAGAATTTTGGTTTGATTCAAAATGATTGGATGTTCCTTACCCTATCGAAAATTTGTTGTGTCCCAGGGGAAAACACAACTGGGCCACCATTTGTTTACATCGCTACGCAGTATGAAAAAGTCCGAGAGGATCGAAAGGATCGTAAATCGCGGGACTACGAGACATAGAAAATGTTACTTATGTTCTAATAAAAACGATGTAAAAGGCTTACAAAATCACGAATATAGTAAATTTTAGTTCTGACAGATTAACAAACCAGAGGATAAGATTTTCTTGCGTGTAAAATTATAAAGATTTCCGATGCGCAATACCGGAAGTAAAACTTTGTATACACACAACCGGAGAAGAAACACGTGTGTAGCAGACCACGTAAGAGTGCTTCCTCTCACAATTAATAACATATTATCACAATAATACATACATTAATAGTTCAATCGTCAGGCAGATGCAAGTAGAAAGTTTCTTGTACAAACTTTCTGCTTCCCACTAATGTTGTAAATGAATTAAAACTAGAAAGACCATCAGGTTTGGGTGATAGCTAAGGTTTATTACTGTATTGTCATTGTTACGTAATATTGCGTAAATTATCTGTCATTACATAATCTGACTAAGATTACATAATATTGCATAAAGGAATACGTAACATATTCATAATTAATACAGATACATTTAGAGGAAAAACATGTAATAAACCATGTAGTTAATTGTCCAAACACCCAAACCTGTGTAGTGTAGTTATAATTATGTAGTGACTAGATAAAAAATGTCATAAATACAGATGAAAATAAAATATTGAGAAATATGTTCGGTGAAAAGTGCTGGGATCTCGTTCCATGATCAAATGCAGGCCCATTGTCTATATAATGACACACTGCACAGGAGTACGAGATTATTCCTGATAAAGTCCACTGCATATATCCAACATATAAGGGTTCAATGTTCCTTTGAGGCAACCCTAAGTTGGGTCCTCAGCACGTATGGTTATAATCCACAGGTATCAGATACATGTACTTTCACATAATGTCCATAGAATATACACACAAGTAACACCACATGTCACCGTCCAATATGAAAAGTATATAGTCACTGTCCAATATACATTTTACAGTTCACTGTTCATATATAGCACATGCATATGTATATATCAAGTGTAGGTATTCATGGCAAGATTCAGGACATAGATACTTGATTTTCCATAAAATTTTCTTTTAATAGCCTCCCCAAGGGAATTACTGAGACGCTGACGATGTGCCAAGGAAGGATCTATGTAGTTTTTATATGCATCACTTCTCCAATCACCTTGCGCCTGAATAAGTTCTGAGGGTAGTCCACATTCAAGCGCAAAGGATGCACCCCCGCGTCTAAAGCTATGGCCTGAATACTTAGTATGGTCTATTCCTATGTTCCTAAGGCATTGATGTAGGCGGGAGAGAAATGTGTTGTAATTTAGCAGCCTAGGACCCCCTGGGGTTGAAAACATAAAAACAGGTATCATCTTATCCTGGGTGGGACAAAGCCTGAATAAAAGCAGGATAGCTTGTGTTGGGCAAAGGGGGGAAGACATGATTAATGGTAGTGGGACAGAGAGTGTTCTTTCTCGAAACTGTATAGTTTTTGACCAATTGACATGAAGGACTACCCCCTTTGAGCTGAATAGTACATTATGACGACTCAAGTGTTTCTCGGGACTAAATTCCTTTAAAGAAGGAGCGAGTAAGTTAGACTTCCTAAAGAAGGAGAAAAAGGCTACCAAACAAGCCGCCCAGAAACATATATCACGTGGTGCATGAAGGTCCAGTTGTGATAAAATTTGTAATAGTATGTTTGGTGTTATAGGAAGTTTTGGACAAGTAGAGTCACCCAGGACTCTACGAGCTCCTCTTAAGAGACTGTTGGTGAAATAATTGTCAATAGGGTTGTTTAAGCCAACTTCCAGATGTAGAAGTCTTACAGCTGACAGGTAATTCCTTATTGAGGAGAATTGTAGGCGGAATGATAGGAAGGCAATGTACCGTCCTAAATCCGCAGTAGAAATAGGCACTGGTTTTATAGCATGGTCCCCACAAAACTTGAGATATGTATCTAGATAGGTACAGTATGTGCGTCTTGTAGAAGAAGCCAAGGCGTTAGCCCTTAAGAGGGATACTTGCTCATCCAGCCTCTTGGTATTTAAAGTCGTGCCTAGATAAAAGAAGGGAAAGAGACTTGATAGACATATGGTATAACCAAGAGAAAATAGGGACTGGAGGTTGGAGTAATGATAAAAATGTGTGAAACGCTTTCTGTTCATGTAATCGTGACACACAATCTGCTAAACAATTATGTTTCCCCTTTATATGTCTGGATGACAAATGGAAATTATGTGTGGCCGATAGCCAGAAAAGATATCTGAGAAACCGCATAACAATAGGATTTCGAGACGTGCATTTATTTATGCTTGATACAGTGACCATATTGTCCGAATAGACAATAATCCGCTTATTAGCCCAGGCCGGAGCCCAGTAATGTGCTGCAAGGCATACAGCTAAAAATTCCTTCTCATTTATGTGCATTTGTTTAGCACCAGGGATGTCAGATGACCAGTTGGAATAAAACCAGTCATTGCCCCAATGTCCACCTGCCCCTTCATTACAAGCATCTGTGTATATATTCGTAACAGGGACTTTGTTTAATAGGAGGGATTTACCGTTAAAGGTTTGAAGGAAGGTATGCCACCAAGCTAAGTCCCGGAGGACGTCTGCATTAAACCGGAGTTTATGAGAATCTTTTTTGAGGGTGCAGATAGCATTTATCAGTCTGCGAAGGAAAACTCTCCCGCCATACACTACTGATGATGCCCAGTTTAATTTGCCTACTAAAGATTGCAGTTGCTTTTTGGTTGCACGACGACGAGAACTGAAAATGTCCAGATCTGACTTAAGTGCTTGAAGCTTCTCATTAGGAAGCCTTAGATGCATTTCATGGGAATCTATCTCAATACCCAGAAAAGTTTAAGTGCGGGATGGATCGACAACTTTGTTCCAGCTAATCATGAATCCCAACCTTCGTAAGAGGTATAATAAGGTATTCAAGGTATACATGCATTGTTCCTTAGATAATTCACAGATAAAGAAGTCGTCCAAGTATGCTACTATGTTACGAAAACCCTTACTGTTCATGATACGAATCACAGCCTGGGAAAGTCTATGAAAGATACTAGGTGCTAAACGAGAGCCAAATGGTAATTTTGTATCTATAAAGTAACGAGTACTATCTTTAAATTCCCAATGAATGCCAGTTACCATCTGACTTTTTTGACTAATTGGGACTACCCGGTAAGCACTTTTAAGGTCTACTTTTGCCATATAACAGTCTGGTGAGACCAGTCTTGCAGCAGAATCAACAGTACTAAACTTGTGCTTGGGAATGTCAGTAACATAATCATTTACTGCTGATCCTTCAGGTCTACTACAGTCATGTATCAACCTGACGCCCCCATCAGGTTTTGGTATGACCCCCAAAGGGCTTATGACCTTTGGTGGGTTAGGGACTTCAACATAGTTCCCATTTTCAATCTCTGTCAAAATTTGGTCTGTTGCTTTCTGATATAGTGGACCTGAAATTCTTGCAGAGGGGTGGTTTCTTAAAAGTACAGGGGTAGGGTTTGATGAAGGATCAATTATGTCAAAACCATTTTTAATTCCATTTAGGATATAATTCTTGTCTACATCATTTTTTAATTCATTTTCCCAGGCTGCGAAGTTCAAACTTGGTGAGGGCTTAACTTTAACTAGTTTTTTGAAGCATGGCTACCCCTTTCATGCGCAGCAAAGCAGCCTGGCATAGAACAAACATGTTCATATTTGCATGATTGGCTCAGACAACCCCCTTTTGAATTAAATTTTTTGCAGATCTCCTTTCCCTGGGGAGTAAAATTAGCAAATTTTGCTGAGCTTGAATTAGAAGAAAATTTTTTCTTCTGTGTTGCTGACTGAGAAGGCTGAGAATGTCTGAGTCGTAAAAACTCATCTGATAGGTAGGACACAGCAGTGCCCCAACGGAATTTGTGTGCATGTTGAAGGCGCCTATACTCCCTATCGTACAGAAAGACAGACACCATCTCATGCGATGATATCAAACGATAGATTCTGGATGTGTGTGACAGATAGTCAAATACATTATCTTTGGGTAAAATACCATCCTGGACTAATTTATACAAAATTGCCAAATTTGCATTGGACCACTGAGTCAGAGATATATTTTCAAGTTTGGGTTTAAGTGGTCCAGTTTTATATACAAATTGAAAATCATCATTTTCAGACACAACCTTCTCAGTCTGCAACCCCCCATTTACAAAATCAGTGATGTCCAAACACCCACCATCACGAGTCTGATTGAGAGATTTTAGGTGGACCTGGGGATCTTGCCATGAGTACCCACCTTGCAATATCTGTGCTGGTGTCTCTTGTCTTGCTGCTCCACCTCCCTGCTGTCCTTGTGCTCTTTGGAGGTTTGACAGGACTTCCCTCACGAGAATGTCCTGATCCTGGGAAAGGTCCTCATGACCACTGTTATGATCTTGGTCGTTGTCCTCTTCCTGGTTTGTCGTTTGTTTTTCGGGTTGCCGGGCTTGTTCCGAGATGAAGGTCTGCTTCACGGCCTTAATTATGAGCTTTGCCTGTCCTACAGGTATTTTAACTTTGGACAAGTCTTCTGGACTTAGGCAGGAAAGCGCTTCCATAGATTGGAAGCCAAGGCCAAATAATATTTTTAGAGACTCCATGGTGATCTTTTTGTGAATAGCCCATGTCTCTACCTTTTTCATATCTGTGTCCATTGACTCCATTTTGATAAATTATAAAAATGTTGATTGTTTTAGCTGAAGTCCAAAATGATGATGAATCCAAAGATATCTTGTTTTGTATTAAAGTCCAAAATGCCGAAATTCTTGTTTTAGCGAGAGTAATAAGGTGATGTCCAAAATTTACGCTGTGTTTTTTGAGTTGTCACAGAAATAACACCCATCACAAAATGCGGCACAGTCCAGGCGAATACAGAACAATGCATGGCCTAAAGATGTAGAACTTTTAACAATGTCCCGAAGTCTTGAAAGTGTTTCCTCGCTGAGAACAACATCGTTTGGTATATTTAGAAAATTCCTGATATTAATAATTTCTGCCATGATGATGTTACAAATGATTTTCCGGGTCTAAAACATATCGTTACTGTAACCTTTTAAAAATAGTTTTGAAGCTGCCGACTTTCAAAGCAGCAACCTACGTGGTCTTTACAGTAACGCAGAATTTTTGAAAGTGAACGTTTATCCGAGATTTCAATATACATACTAGAATTTTGGTTTGATTCAAAATGATTGGATGTTCCTTACCCTATCGAAAATTTGTAGTGTCCCAGGGGAAAACACAACTGGGCCACCATTTGTTTACATCGCTACGCAGTATGAAAAAGTCCGAGAGGTTCGAAAGGATCGTAAATCGCGGGACTACGAGACATAGAAAATGTTACTTATGTTCTAATAAAAACGATGTAAAAGGCTTACAAAATCACGAATATAGTAAATTTTAGTTCTGACAGATTAACAAACCAGAGGATAAGATTTTCTTGCGTGTAAAATTATAAAGATTTCCGATGCGCAATACCGGAAGTAAAACTTTGTATACACACAACCGGAGAAGAAACACGTGTGTAGCAGACCACGTAAGAGTGCTTCCTCTCACAATTAATAACATATTATCACAATAATACATACATGAAGCAAATTTAGTTGGAATTAAACTAGGTGTAAACTGACAAGGTCAAGGTCAAATTTTGCGTTTTTTCACTGATTAAATATTTTGTTTCAAGGCTAAAGCAAAGTTGGTCAGAATTAAACATTACAATAATGCATGGAGTCAACTGACCAAAGGTCAAGGTCACTTGGTCAAAGGCCAAGGTCAGATTTTGTTTCAATATAATTCCAACCAATATTACTCGGTGATTTAGGCAGATGGGTTCTTGATGATTATGGGAGATATATATTATTTATTGCCTCATGATGAAATTGATGGGGTCCTTTAAATTTTCAGTGTTCTAGTTAATAAATTATAATAACCCAATTAACTCTCAGCCTGTCCTAGTTATTAAGTTATTACACCGAAACCAGAGTTACAATATGTAAATAGATCACTAACTGTTTTCTTTTCTTTTCTTTTTGATGGACTATAGAGTGTCAATCCCAAGAAGAACCCTGATCAGCTCCTGGAAAAATCAGTGTTCTTGCAGTATTGTCAGTCAAATCTCAAGGAAAGGATCCCAGAAGAGGAACATTTACATTATTTCAGACTTTTTTCTTTCCTGTGTAACAATGCCTCAAACAGCTAACACATTTTATATAGTATACAATACAATGTGTATTAATAACAGTCCAGTTAGAGTGCTGTGTTATGCAGTAAAAATACTTAATTCTTGATGAAATGTTGGTTTTATGTTTACATTAAACGGTAGTTATAATATATACTAAAGAAACATAGTGGATAATGCCTGGTACAGGAGCAGGAGTATGACAGTGTAATAGTACATGACTGCTGCGTTCATCCATGGAAGGAATCTGTTATTCGAAATAAAGCTTTCCATGAGGACGAAAAATAGTGCTTTTGTTAGTCTTTCCAGAAAATGTGCAAAGTGAAAGGAGATTTCCGTGATGTTTTTATGAATAGTAATTCATTGGTCTAGAAGACATGTATTTAATAAGTATATTTCTGGATAAAAAAACATTCTGAAGCAAAATCTTTTTATATTTTTCTGTACCTTTTCCATACTTTTTCTGTAACTTTTCTATACCTTTTTTATACCTTTTCAGTACCTTTTTCATACCTTTTTAGTACCTTTTTTGTAACTTTTTAGTACCTAGAAAAAGTTATAACTTTTTTGTACCTTTTTCATACCTTTATAGTACCTAGAAAAAGTTATAACTTTTTTTTAACTTTTTAGTACCTAGAAAAAGTTATAACTTTTTTGTACCTTTTTTATACCTTTTCTGTACCTTTTTGTACCTTTTTTGTAACTTTTTAGTACCTAGAAAAAGTTATAACTTTTTTTAGGTACAGAAAAGTTATCAAAAGTTATAACTTTTTAGTACTAGATTGGAACCGCTGTTTAAACATGGTTCCAATCTAGCATCAAAAGTTATAACTTTTTTGTACCTAAAAAAGTATAACTTTTTTGTACCTTTTTTCGGTATATGCTTAAGTCAACACACTGAGTTTAAGGGCATTCCTGTGACAAAGAACAATGCTGTTGAGAAAAGGGCATTTGAGAGTTTAAAAGACAAATTTCTTGAAAACTTAGAGTCTCAGTTTTCTGCCAGATTTCCAGATGAAGATATGGTTGTTTTAAAAGACCTAAATACCATTCTTAACCCACAAAAGCTTCCAAGAAATGTTCAGGAAATTCATGATCATGGTGAAGAAAATTTGGAAAGGGTAATAACTTTCTATAGTGATGTCAGGGAAGTCAATGCCAATGACTTAAGAATGTCTTTCAGTCAATTCAAATATTTGAAAGGAAACCATAGAGAACAAACTCTACAACAGTTTTGCCTGAAACTTGTTAACGAGTTCAAAGATGTGTTCCCTTCATTTTGTGTTTTAGCTGAAATTCTGCTGACAATTCCAATAACCTCTGTACCATGTGAGAGAGGATTTTCAGTCCAGAATAAAATCATTTGTCCTATAAGGAATCGCTTGTCAGTTGACAATGTTGAAAACAAAACTCTGATACAAACAAGTGATTTGGATGTTGAAACTCTTTGTGAGGGTGCATGTGTCAAATTTCTGTCTACCTACAGATCAAAGTTTGATTCAAAGCAGCAATAAAATTTTCAACTTGAAACTGTCTTGTAGAATAGACTAGTAAGTTGGATCAACTTCAGTTACTTTGAACACTAAATTTCATTGACACTGCATGAAAAAATAAATCAGTATTATCCAATACAGGGCCATCAATTCATTAAAATTGTCCGTCTGATTATGATTTAGAATTCATTATTGATGTTACTTAGTTAGTAAATGAATTAAATCATACTTGAATGAATCAATTCATGACAATTTTATTGTTATTAATGAACTATGTTTTAATGAGCCACCATTAAAAATATACATGAGACAACAAAAATGTGTTTGTTCTACTCTGTCGACCAGACATCATTAAAATGTACTTAATTTTAATTTTATCAGGCAGGGTAAAATTTACCATCATAATTTTGCTCTGACCCTCTGTTGAAACAGCCAAAGGGTCAGATGACCCTTGAACAGAAAAAACACTGGAAACACTGATATTTACACATATCAAAATTGGAATGACACAGGAGATTTGCACGTTTAATCAACAGTCATGGGAGGTTTATGTAAAATGTTATATTTACCGGGGTAATTAGTAATTTTGAGAATATATTTATGAAGCTCTATTCTGTACATTCTACCAGTGCTTAGAGAATGGACACAATTATATGTTCTCCAATGTCAAAATTAATCATATGTAAAATATTAGGGGTTTATTCGCCATTCTAGGCCTGATTGCCGTCATAGTAAAATTACCAAAATGGACTTGAAATCAATATTTTTAAGAGAATGATGTATGACTTGAATATTTAATAAAAATAATGTAATACATCGTTTATTCACTTCATTCAGATCTTCAGACACCACATAATTTGTGAAGTCATATATAGAAATATATGAACCATTTTGTTATAGATTTATAGTTAACACAAGTAAGCACTAGATGTAAGCAGTAAGTATATGTACCGCTATCTACTGGCATGACTTTGAGTACAGTAAACTACACTCGCTTTGTGGATATTGACAGGATAACATATACTTACATACTAATTCAATTTTAGAATTATAACTGAAATCTTGTAACAGCATGGCACAAATAGTCATTTGAAGATTTGTTGTATTTTCAGTTTATCAATTCATTGATTACTCCGTGTTTGAAGTATGGTGTAGTGAGAATTTCAAGTCTTGATCATGACTTGATGAAAATTTTAAATGAACAAATTATTAAAATGAATTTGTTTGAAAAATAACACAAGTTCCACAGCAATATTATATAGAGAATCAATCACAATATATCAAAAGTTATAAAACTACAAATAACAATTAACGGCTGAATATCAAATTATGTGAATATCACAAGTATTTTTGCATTTGTTTTTAGATAATCCAGATTTCCGTTTTCCGGCTTAAAAAAAAACCGAGAAGTATTTTAATTGCCGTTATAGTTGAATTACCAAAATGGACCTGAAATCAGTATTTTTAAAAAAAGAATGATCTATGACTTGAATATTTCATAAAAATAATTTTATACATCGTTTATTCACTTCATTCAGATCTGCAGACACCGCATAATTTGTGAAGTCATATATAGAAATATATGAACCATTTTTGTTATTGATTTATAGTTCACACAAGTAAGCACTAGATGTAAGCAGTGCGTATATGAACCGCTATCTACTGGCATGCCTGAGTACAGTAGACTACACTCGCTTTGTGGATATTGACAGTATAACATATATTTACATACTAATTCAATTTTAGAATTATAACTGAAATCTTGGAACAGCATGGCACAAATAGTCATCTGAACATGTGTTGTATATTGAAAAATTATTTAGGTAAATATTAACTCATTTGCTTGACTTCAATTTCCAATTTATCAATTCATTGATTACTGTGTTTGAAGTATGGTGTAGCGAGAATTTCAAGTCTTGATCATGACTTGATGAACGTTCTAAATTAACAAATTATCAAAATGAATTTGTTTGAAAAATATCCACAGCAATATAATATAGAGAATCGATCACACTATTTCAGAATTTATAAAACTACAAATAACAATTAATGGCTGAATATCAAATTAAGTGAATATCACAAGTCTTGTTGCATTTGTTTTTAGATAATCCGGATTTCCGTTTTCCGTCTTTGAAAAAAAAATACGTAGGCGTATTGCATAGTAAACGTAACAATATGTACATATGTAACAGCGGATTTCAATCAGATTGACTTAACACCGTCTCAGTAGTTCGTCACAATCGAAAATTTGATCGTGAATTCGGTATTTTGCAAATTCTTTCAAAATAATTCCAGGTAAAGGAAAAAAATGCATATGGTCTCTATACACACACCAAAGATTAATAGATCCTATATTGGGTCCATTCTCTCGTTAAAATATCGATTTGGGTCCACTATCGGCCATTTCGGTAATTCAACTCTAACGACAATCGGGCCGCGATTCGCAAATGAAAAATTAATTTAAAATTTGTAAACCTCTAATATTTTACATATGATACAATTAGGCATTGAAAAACATATATGTGGGTCAATTCTCTGAAAATAATGCCAATTTATATAATAATTAAGCCCCATTTTTCTTCGTTTCGGTATTTCCAAGTCTGCTTCACCTGTGGTCCGTTTCAGTAAATATTCTCGACTTTGCCGAAATAAAAACAAGCTATACAATTGTTCATTTTAAACATGACAACTGCCGACCACACGTATCTTAAAAATATTATTGTTGATATCATCTGAATATTGCCGTAGTTATCTGTCACTTCAATTGTAAACCCATTGCGAAAGTCTTGGAAGAATCGACCAATCAAATTGGTTTAACGTTTGATTTCCGTAATCTTGCAGTTACCTCCCTTACAACAGTAAATACGTTCCAAGTATCGCCTACAACAACCAATCCCGTGCACATGGCAACAAGATATTATCATTTGCATTTGATTTATTGGTCGTTTTCGTCAAAGGAAAATGGAATATGGAAATCGATGAAATCGATGACAATGTTAACGCTATGACCAGTCACCATGACCTAGTATCTACATTTCTCGCAAACATGTACAGTAACCTATGGTATGATACAATGTATCGTCTCGTACCTAATAGTATGATACAATGTATCGTCTCGTATGCCGTTATTGATATATTTTTTTCTCTAAATTATAGAAATACTCATCTAGTTGATAATGATGTAACATTCTAGAATATATATTACACATTTAAGTAAATCGCGGACATATTTGCAGACCTATGCTATAATGTCAGCCGTTTTGGAATGAACACGGAAGAGCAAAACTTTCTAAACATCCAGAGACGAATGTGCCTGCGCAATATTTGTTTACATAAATATATTGACCTGGAGTTATTCGCAAAGTTCAGGTTCATTTAGTCTTCACATTTCGCTAGCGTTATGTATTTCTCAAATCGTATGCATCTTGAAAACATCTACTGAATACATTTCAACATTTTCGGTAAAACTACTACATAAAACGAAGATGTTTTTGCCAGTAAATTATTTGAAGCGTAAGGCAATGGGGGCAGCCATATTTCATTGAAACAGACAGTAGATGGCGTATTGGTGAATGTGGCTACCAAATATGGTCATATTTCTCAGTCCAGTTCTTGATGGCAATAACCGAACATTAATGTTCGTTTAAAAAGTACACTCCGCAAAATTTTCTACCGAACGGTTATGAGACGGTCAGCGAGTTAAAATAGGTAAACGCAAATGCTACGGTAAGTGGACGCAAACGCTACGGAAATGGTACGGAAATGGTACGGTAATGCTACGGAAGTGATACGGAAATGCTACGGTAATGCTACGGAAGTGATACGGAAATGGTACGGAGGTGATACGGTAATGCTACGGAAATGGTACGGGAGTGCTACGGAAACGCTACGCTTAAATCGGAACTGCGAACGTACACGGGTCTGTAAATCTCTCCCATATTCAGCTTAGCAAACTCTGACTGCATTTAAATTTGTTTATCAACTCCCAACAATGCTATGTATATGGTTATAGTGTGGGGATCCCAACTGCTTTAAAGAAATAATGAAGTCCAGACTTTTAAGTTTACAACATAACTTGCATTAATAATTTTATGACTAGTAGCGATTTAAAGGAATTATCTCTATTTCCCCGATTGGGCCACGCCCCTTTGGGGTCAGAGTCATCACTTATGCATAATCTGTTCCCCTCCCCCCAAGGATGTTCCCGACTAAATTGGGTTCAAATCCATTCATAACTTTATGACTAGTAGCAGTTTAAAGGAATAACATCTATTTTCCCTATTAGGCCCCCGCCCCTTTGGCCCCTTGGGGTCAGTCACCATTTATGCAAAATCTGTTCCCCTTCTCCAAGAATATTTCTGACTAAATTGGGATCAAATTCATTCATAACTTTATGACCAGTAGCGATTTAAAGGAATCACATCTATTTCCGATATTGGGCCCCGCCCCTTCGGCCCCTTTGAGGGTCAAAGTCACCATTTATGCAAAATCTGTTCCCCTTCCTCCAAGGATGCTCCTGACCAAATTGGATTAAAATCCATTCATAACTTTATGACAAGTAGCGATTTAAAGGAATTGCCTCAAATTCCCATATTAGGCCCTGCCTCTCCGACCCCTTGGGGGTCAGAGTCACCATTTATACAAAATCTGATCCCTTTCCACCAAGAATGTTTCTGACCAAATTTGGTCAAAATCCAACAAGAACTTTATGACAAGTAGCGATTTGAAGCAAATGTTGACCAACGACGGACGGCATGCCATGACATAAGCTCACCGGACCTTCGGTCCAGGTGAGCTAAAAACCCTGTAGTATATCAAACTTCAAGTGTCATATTCAAAATGGCCACCTGTCGGCCATCTTGTTTTTTTATCAGTCTCAAAATGTAACATGCACAACTAGGATAAGTACCAATTGCAAGGAAAACCTACAAATGAAATTTGATCCATGAAGAGCTTTCTGAGAAATAGCGGCAACAACCTTCAACTGTCAAAATTCAAAATGGTGATTGGTGGGCTAATTAATTAAAGTTGGATCTGGAATTAAGGCGTCTCTCATCATAATTTCCCGGATACCATACCATTTAAGCATTGAACTGCTTTCATTTGGAAGTTATTGGCTGATGAATGCCAACTGGACAAAGGCAAATTTAATGAAGCGCTTCATGTTGAATTTGCCTTTGTCCAGTTGGCATTCATCAGCCCATAACTTCCAAATGAAAGCAGTTCAATGCTTATATTTACGTTTGACAACGAATTTGAAAGACTGTATCCAGGAATTTTACTCTGATAATGAATGAACAAATTATTATCGTCAAAGACGGAACAGCCTTTTCAACAACCATCTTTCGTTATCGCCGACGTTACGATTATGACGTCACTATAATACAGTAAAACACAGTTATAACGATTCCCAGGGGACCAACTGAATCAGTTCGTTATATTGATAGTTCGTATTACGTGTATTACGAATTTTTTTGTTTTTTTCCTAAAAACTTCGCTGTATGAAAATAAAATTACAAGCATGTACAAATTGAAAGCGATTCAATTATTTTAAGTCAGTTATAATTTTCTGCCGAAACTTATCGTGTGAGGCAAGTGTGTACAAAGTACTAAAAACATCTGACATATATCATTTTGGGACTCCAAAAATGGCTTATCTCGTGTAAATAATCACTCGCCGTAGCACCACTGATTAAGCAATGTTCCTCCTCTGTCTCTATTTTCTCCTCGTCTTCACTGTCCAAAACGTTCATAACGTCTTTTACAACATCTGCATCAATACTGACGAAATCGGTCGCGGTGACCTTTACCCTGGAAGTCTCGTTTTCACTAGCTCTCAATCGCTTGATGATCAAGCCATTGTGAAACATACATGTACTGTGTACACACTAATAAGACATCTAAGAATGGATTAACAACTTGACATAAACATTGACAAAACAACTCACTTTATTCAGAGGTCATCGAAAACATAACTCATCGATTCAATAGCCGAACAAATATATACCCTGAAACTTGCCCTCGGGTGCCTATCGAAAACACCGTCGTGATCACTAGGGCATGACTCCGACTTCGGAGATGGGTTCGTACTAAAGTGTTAAAATAACATGGAATTTCAGCCGACGGGACTGCTAAATTGGTTCGTCATAGACAATATTTCGCTATGTGAAATTCGCAATATAAATACAGAATTACATAGAAGTAAGAGGGAGAAAAGCTGGGGAATCGAGATCAGTTCGCAATATCCATAAAATCGTTATAAGCGTGTTCGCACTAAACGTGTTTTACTGTAATGACGTCATAGTAAAGATTTGGAAGTTATGGAACCTTCCAAGTGGGCTTGGTAAAATTACATGGTGGGGCTGCTGTGTAAATGTAAATATTACCGAATACCAACAAAACTGTTCGGTCATACCCCAGTGAACACATCCCCCGATTATGATATTCCATTGACAGCCTATCGTAGCGAATGACTCAACGGAATTTCCTTTCTTTTTTTTTACTTTCGATTTTGGTTAGGTTTCCATTGATAACAAAATTTCTCGATAAAATGCCCCAAATCTGTAAATGTCTCTTGGCTATTGTCGGACTGAAATCAAGGACGTCTTTTGACTGTTATTAGGAGACAAATCTGTAATCCAGTACCAAATATACAAACACTTTAATCTCCCAACAGCTCGAACAGGGAAGTGATAAAACTGGTCACGACCGGACCGCGCTCGCCTCAGATATTATAAAAAACAAGTTATAAACAGACAGTAGGGTACATAACACTATTAGTAACAAGACTAACAACACATTAAACTGACCTGGTGTTGTATTAACTTGGTGATCCTCTCCATCTGACAAAGTTCCCAAAGAAACTAGCCTCCGCTGAAACGATGCCTAGAGTGTTGAGAGCCATCGTCGACCGGTAGGACTCGAGTACTACCCACGTGATTACTTATAGTCACGCGGCGAGTAATTCGGCAAAACTCGGCAGATTCCGCTACTCTTTATCAGAGACATATATATATATACTATAAATGTCTATGTCTCTGTCTTTATCAAACGGTTATATAAGATATATGTCTTATCTTAGTGTATTTCCATTCAGGAGCTGTCCAGATAATCACAACCTTTAAAGGGCATGTATTGGACCACATTCCACTAATGGTAGCGTTTAGAATAATTACAGCTCGACAGACACTAAAAGATGAGGAGAGCGAACATTTAAAGTACAATATATATGAAGCTGCAAAACACGGATGCTAAAATCACTGGCCGTGATATGCACAAAGCCATGTTTGAAAACGTGAAGAGTTCAAAATTTAAAGTGTATGTTGTGATCACGATTTAAACTTTTTTTGCCTACATTTTTTACACGAGCATGAACTATGGTAATACGGTATATACATTTGTCAGTGCTCTAAGATAGACAGTTAATCTAAAGAAGGATTTGACGTGAGTAAACTCACATTTCAAATTTTTGAATACTGGTCGCAATGATAGGTGTTGATTTTTTTAATTCAGTTTTTTCCCTATTATTTGTAATTGTGTAATTATTATGAAGTGATTGAGATCCTTGGTTTTACTATCCATTCGTTTGTCGCAAGTCCTATCGTATATTAAAACAAGACTTTAACAAGTTTGAGTGGGTTAGTATACTCATCGGGTTTAATTTAAACATATTTTATTTGTAATTTACAATTTGTTTCAAAGGGATTGGGCACAAGTTTTCAAACTTATATTAAGCCCTCTCCCGATACAATTTTACATTGAGAGAAAATTCACATGATGGCAGTTTTATTTACATATTTACAATCTAATTTTATAAGAAATAGAGAGAAAGAGAGAGACAGAAGGAGGTAGAGACGGAGAGAGTGACAGAGAGAAAGGGGAAGAGAGGGGGAGTGGGAGAGGGGAGAGAGAGAGAGAGAGACAGAGAGAGAGACAGACAGAGAGACAGAGAGAGAGAGAGAGACAGAGAGACAGAGAGAGACAGACAGAGACAGAGACAGAGAGAGAGAGACAGAGACAGAGACAGAGAGACAGAGACAGAGAGAGACAGAGAGAGATTTTATAAGATATTGATACAAATAATCTTAAATATATGGGATATACATGTATATCTAAATACTTCATAAAGACAAATAGTTTTGTGGTAGACCTAAGTGGACTCGGGCAACAATCACTTTGGTACACAATTCGACTTTCCTTTCGTTCAAACTTGTCTAATGTCTATGATAATCCATGCCAGTGGTGTCTTCCTCCTTTTCTTTTCTGGTCCTTCATTTATAACATTTCACACACACCCGAATGTCACCCGAGTCCGCAAAGACAAAAATGCAATGTACATTGATTTCCAATAAAGATATTATTAAAATCTTTTTGTATTTTTAATAAATAGTTGGGTTGATTGGCATATAGTTACAATTTCTTGATGAGAAAGTTCATTTTTTTCCGAATAGCAGAAGTTGCAGGTCTAGTAGGATGAAATACGCTGAACAGAGTAATTATTACATTCAACAAGAAATATCTTTAAAAAAAGATAAACGGCTTAGTTTTAATGCTGGTGGTTATAATGTAAAACTACTGGTGAAGTAAATTAACGAACTACGATGTAATTAAAGAGGCTTACCCGCAGACGGACCGGTAAACGGCACATCTCCGATCACTAAATAAACTTCAGTACATGTTTCTATGTGACAAAATTAGAGGCTTTCAGACTTTATTTCTTGAAAACAATTACAGAATATGTATTTAAAAGACGTTTTAAAACTCAACCTGAGAGGGAAATGTATGGAATATAACGGCAAATCTTCTTTGTAAATCGCCGCTGCCTTTGAAGTTATCACTGTGCGGCACTGTGCACGTGCTTGTTTCTTTGATGTGTCAATCAAATTAGACTCCACTTGATAGCGGGGACTTATTTGCGGGTTGCGATTAAATAAATAATATTAAAAAAATGAGGTTTTAATATCACTTTTCAGCGTTTTATAAGGAAAATAAAATGAAAAACTCAACAATTCCAACAATCTGTCATGTGTAAAAAATCTTTTTCTATTAGCCAATTTTTCTGATCTCTCTGCGGGCAAGCCTCTTTAATAAATGCGGAGTTTCAGCACGCCGGATAACAAAATTATATCAGTTTGAATCATTTTTTTGCGGAAGCTGTTATAGTTTTCAACCGCAGTCGATTCACATTGGAAGCCATTTTTGTTTCCGTATATGTCACAACATTTGCATATTCAGCATTTTGCATTGACCGCTACATTGACCAATCACATACTTCATCTTGACCAGAACGCCACCTGTCGCGTCATATCCGGGGCCAAAACCAAATTATACGGCTAAGACGAAAAATGATATTCGATTGTGTCCGTGCACGTGTAGCCAAATAGGTAGGATCGATGTAAAATCGAGAATTTATATAGTCTGATGACGTTTTATGTGTGCAGGGGTATAACGTGTGATAAAGATGTATGTGTATACGAAGAGTACGAGTTGTTGTATGTTTTTGTAGACTAGGTACATTTTTGAAACGTTACGGTAAACTAGTAAAATGTATGTTAATATTTTGGTAGACATTAATTTTACGATGTTTGTTTGAACTTTGCGGATAGCCGCCGGGAGCTCGTAAGCGATCGATGTTAGCTATAGGCTTGTAAACATTATTTTTATTACGCAAAGAAGTTTAAGTGCCAAAACCTTTTAAAATGCGTGTAGAATGTCAGGAAATAATATTTGACATTGAAGTTTAGACTCGTACATGTCGTAAGAAAAGTTTTGTTAATGCAAACGCAAAATGGTATTTTAATATGTTTTATGTTTTCACGTTAGAATAGATAGATTACTTTTGTTACGAAAACTATTAACTATGTATGACGTTTGTGGGGACACAAACTCTTCGAAAGAAGGGGGTTGTGTAGTGAACTAGGAAATAGACAAGTTTTATATGTTATGAAGCTATACGCTATAGTCAGCCAAATCTATTGTTGCTTCCCTTAGATCAGTAGTTAATTAACCCGTTTTAGGTTTACACCCTTCATTCTATATCGAGGTAAAATATAACCAAACGGTAGCACCTGAAAGTCAGTCGTTATTAGGTAGCACACGGTCCGTGGGACTAGTGGTCAGTGCGCATGCCCAGGGCTGTAATTAGAAATGACGTTATGGGGTGTAGATACGCCCATATTTCGGGGTAAAGGTCATGATTGGTCAATTGACCACATCGTCAATTTATACATATTAATTAACTCTCAGAGCAGTCGCGTCCTCATTGCTGGGGCACTTAAATAAAATCCTAAGTGAACACTGTTCCATCGCATGAACCTAGCATACAACACACACTATACACCACACAAGTATGTAAAGTCCTATGTGTATTTTACTATGGCAAGCCGTTTTAATATTTAATACCTATGTAGCTTAAGTCATATAGTTTTTCGACTTAAGTTAAAAAGATTTCAACTTAAGTTAAAAAGATTTCAGCTTAAGCTGAATAATGCACATTTATTTGTCTTAAGTTGAAATCTTTTTACCTTAAGCTAAAATCTTTTCAGCTTAAGTTGAAATCTTTTCAGCTTAAGTTGAAATCATTTCAGCTTAAGCTGAATAAAGACATAACGCAAAAAAAGTTTTTTTAGCTTAAGTTAAAAAGATTTCAACTTAAGCCGAAAAGAAAAAAACAGACATCATAATGTAAAAAGAATTTAACTTAAGCTAAAAAGATGTTGTTTTGATTAAATGAATAACTGTCTACCCTTATGAGATGGAATCGCCCATTTTGACCTTGAAAAGCCAATCAGCTGTGTATTGTAACGTTATGCTTCAGTGATTCAGATACAATAGTACTTGTGTAGGCTGGCCAGAACCATTTGAATCAATGGTTATACCCCATCATATCATCTGCTGACACAGGGTACAGGTCATGTTCATGGTGTTGTTAGAGGGGCAGAACAATGGGGACTAATTGTAGGAAGATTGGGTGGGGGATGGACTCATCACAGATAAGGCTATCATCTGTTTAGGGAAAGGGGCTGATATCTCACATATACTGTAAACGATTTACATTTACATATCACAGTGAAAATGATGTTACTTTAAATCAATTAAAATCAAAACATTAATCAAATATATGACACAATAAATTGTATGTTTGAATGAAAGATATTCAAACATACATACTTGTACTTGTTAGCAACACGGACCTGTATATCAGAAAACATATATCCATGTTAGTAAGATCAGTTTTTTTCCAGCTTCTTTAGTTAAGCAATTCCCTTAAATGATATATGAAGTAGTTTTCAATTTCAGACATCAAATTCTCTACGTTTGCTCGTGGCAAAAATCTGTTACTTATTTATACTCAGTATTCTCGTTAACTTAAAAAAATGAACTTTTGTGATAGAATTGCTTGATATATATACTGTTGTACATGTATTTACGGTCAGGTCCTGATGTGATGGACATTTTAGGATCAAAGAGAAATTCATCATCGATATATCACCAGACGTAAAATTAAAAGTAAAGTTAATCTCAATAAAACCAAAGTCATATTTGATAAAAGAAAAAGTTATGCACAAAATAGATCTATTTGTTTTTCTCTTTTTCATGAAGAGCTGGATACACGGATAGTTACTCTTTTCTATATCAGTATAATGGCAGCTTTTGTAAAGCAAGGAAAAAATTGTTGAACAGGGTTAATAAACAATGAATTGAGAAATTACTGAATGGAATTAATGTGCTGAAGATCTGCATTTAAGGAACTGCATTTATACCTGGTTTGAATGTTATTGCTTATTTGCTTATGCCTTTACTTTATTTCAAATTGTGATATTTTTTTTTACCAAAAATGTGAGCATGGTAAATAATGAAATGCAGACAATCAAGGTGGTAACACAAATGTCAGGGGCCGGTTGTTTGAACGTTCATTAAATTAAACCATCATTGAAGTGTCTCTAAGCCTTAATGATTCATTAAATATTAAATGATTGATTAGTTAATGAATCATTAAAAATGTGTTGTTGGAAAGTTCATTTAAGGGATCATTAACAAATTAAGGTTTAATGAAGACTTAATGACGGATCCACAATTAAACCATCATTAACTGTGGGGATTCTCTCTTCCCATAATGCAACCTGCGTAAACATCTTGGGAGACAAGTAAACATTCAAGATTGCAAAGATGGCAAGAGGAAAAAATGACTAAGACATCTTGCGACTATATGTTCGTAAATTTACCTGTAAATCAATGATAATATGTTCGTGTAATGGTTTAATGATACAAACTTTGATGGACATAGGAAAATCAGGTTATTCAACCTTTAGTTATTTTACAAACATAACGAACAGGTTAAATAACATTTATATTAAGCACTCTTGTTGGCCCGGATGGAATCATGGAGATGTGTGGGAGGAGACCGGAGTATACGGGGGAAAGTACGTAGTCGGGAAGGACAGGTATCCCTATTTACCTTTTCACGTCCGATCGGGGAATCGAACCCGGTCGGCCTAGTAGAAAAACGAGTGCGATATCCACTATGCCACCCGACCACCCTAGAAACGATTATTCTGTTTATATATAATTTAATATCTTAATGATAACCATTTAAAAAAAATAATATTGTAAGCTTGCCTCATTGACATGAAAATATTTTTAAAAACGTGATTCTGTTCAGTGTTACGAGAGGTTATATTTGGTCTGTATACCTTTATTGTCACACATTGCCTGAACGTAACTGATGGAATGATGGACAAAAGTCCGATTGACAAAAGTCGGCTCGTTCTGAGTCGGAGCCTGAATACGAGTCTGTGTTCCAGAAAAAATACACGGATACTAGCTTGTGGTTGTACTTTTCAATTGCTATAATCTTCATTATCCTGCTAAATGTGAAAACTGCATGGGAAGATATTCGAAAGAGCACAGGTCCGAACGTGTTACATTCGCTTTTATGTTGCTACACTTTGTAAATGTACCTTTCTGTTTTGGATTTATTTAAACCTATTTTTATTGCCATAAATCAAAGCAAAAAGGATTGGGCAAAAGTTATAATAACATTATTAAAGCCCTTTCCCAAATAATTACAAAAGTTCAACATTTGGCAAAAAGAGAGTGTGAAAGCCATCAATTAAATATTTTTGTAACATTGTTCTCCGAAGATTCAAAATGTAAGGAAGTACAGGAATTTTTTTTATACATTTTTGAGAATTCACATAATTATTATAATTTTCAGAAATGTATATGAATTGTGACATGACGTAATGTGCAAAGTATCGTCATGTGCTTGATAGTGACGTTTTCCGCGGCACAACGTTACAAATCAACACGGCTGTTTTTGTTGTTTTTGTTTTCATTTTGTAGTACGTCATGATCTTGGTCAATGTCTGGAGAAACGCATTGAACGTTTTATCCGCAGAGAGAATGACATTTCACATATTCATACAGGTTTTCATGTTTACAGCATTACAACAGTGTTATATTATGACTTAAAATTAATTATACGTTTTATCGGGAGGCGTCTATACCATGCACGTGTAATTTTAAACATAATTCCATGCGTCACATAAATGTATTTTTAAGCATACATGTACGTGTATATGTATTTGTTTTCTTCAAATTATCAAACATTCCATATAACAATTTATTTGTTTTAATTTCTAATGGAAATGTTCATGGTCGGGCCAAGTAAATATTACAACAAAGCAAGGACGGAAGAGCGGCAGTTTTGCACTTTGAAATATGCGGGGCATAATTGTCCTATCATAACTCAAACTGAATAACACTGGCAACAGTATTCCGTTATACCTATTATTCATATTCGTCTCTTACATCTACATCGATCTGCACCAATGTCACATCATAATTATTTTTCATTAAATACAAGTAGTGAAAGAAAACACACATATATTCCCTTACTGACTACATAAGTAAAACACAGTTACCACTATTGTGCTGTTACCTATATTTTTCTCCTATTCATAGCTCTCTCCAGTTTATCTCTTACTAAATCTACGGTTAAAAACGCTCTTTTCTGGACAAAACCGGTATCTCGCTCGGACTTGGTTTTCGGTATAATCATCCGACATGGAAAAATCTTGATGGGATAGCTGACTCTGCTGTCTTCTATGTACATCAAACATAATATTCATCGCCATTTTCAGTAATGATGGTTTAATGATGCCCCCAACCATCTTTAAATATCGGTGATTTAAGTAAGCTTTAATGAGTCGCTAATGATTGATTAGCGTTAATGAACGTTTGTACAACGTCATAATTTTGCCAATGACGTCATGACATTTAATGAAGGTTTAATGAAGGTTTAATCCATCATTATCTTTTAATGAACGTTCGAACAACCGGCCCCTGGTTTGAATGTTATTGCTTATTTGCTTATGCCTTTACTTTATTTCAAATTGTGATTTTTTTTTACCAAAAATGTGAGCATGGTAAATAATGAAATGCAGACAATCAAGGTGGTAACACAAATGTCAGGGGCCGGTTGTTTGAACGTTCATTAAATTAAACCATCATTAAAGTGTCTCTAAGCCTTAATGATTCATTAAATATTAAATGATTGATTAGTTAATGAATCATTAAAAATGTGTTGTTGGAAAGTTCATTTAAGGGATCATTAACAAATTAAGGTTTAATGAAGACTTAATGACGGATCCACAATTAAACCATCATTAACTGTGGGGATTCCCTCTTCCCATAATGCAACATGCGTAAACATCTTGGGAGACAAGTAAACATTCAAGATTGCAAAGATGGCAAGAGGAAAAAAATGACTAAGACATCTTGCGACTATATGTTCGTAAATCTTCTTGTAAATCAATGATAATATGTTCGTGTAATGTTTCAATGATACAAGCTTTAATGGCCATAGGAAAATTGGGTTATTTAAGCTTTAGTTATTTTACAAACATAACGAAACAGCTAGGTTATATAACATTTATATTAAGTACTCTTGGGGGCCGCGGTGGCTGAGAAGTTAAGGTGTCCCGACACTTTAACCCTAGCCCTCCACCTCTGGGTTGCGAGTTCGAAACCTACGTGGGGCAGTTGCCAGGTACTGACCGTAGGCCGGTGGTTTTTCTCCGGGTACTCCGGCTTTCCTCCACCTCCAAAACCTGGCACGTCCTTTTATGACCCTGGCTGTTAATAGGACGTTAAACAAAAACAAACCAAACCAAAGAACAAAAAAAAAACAAGCACTCTTGTTGGCCCGGAGGGAATTACGGAGGAGTCTTATGTGGGAGGAGACCGGAGTATACGGGGGAAAGTACGTAGTCGGGAAGGACAGGTATCCCTATTTACCTTTTCACATCCGATCGGAAAATCTAAGACGGTCGGCCTAGTAGAAAAACGAGTGCGATATCCAATATGCCACCCGACCACCCTTGAATATGATTATTCTGTTTAGATATAATTTAAGATCTTAATGATTGCCATTTTTACAAAATAATATTGTAAGCTTGCGTCATTGACAAGAATTTTTTTTAAAAACATGATTTCGTTCAGTGTTATGAGGGATTCGGTTTGGTCTGCATACATGTACCTTTATTGTCACATATTGCATGAAAGTAACTGATGGAATGGTATCACTTCTGATTGACAAAAGTTGATTCGTTCTGAGTCGGAGCCTGAATACGAATCTGTGTTCCAGAAAAAAAGTACACGGATACTAGCTGGTGGTTGTCCTTTCAAAATGCTATAATCTTCATTAGGCTGTTAAATGTGAAAACTGCATGGGAAAGATATTCGAAAGAGCGCACGTCCGAACGTGTTACATTCGCTATTATGTTGCTACACTTTGTAAATGTAACTTTCTGTTTTGGATTGATTTCAACATATTTTTATTGCCATAAATCAAAGCAAAGTCATAACAACATGTTTAAAGCATTTTCCCAAATAATGACGAAGGTTCAACATTTGGTAAAAAGAGAGTGTGAAAGTCATCAATTAAATATTTGTGTAACATTGTTCTCCGAAGATTCTAAAGGTAATGAAGTACAGGAAATTTCTTTTTTATACATTATTTTATTACATCATGGTCTTGGTCAATGTCTGGAGAAACGTATTCAATGTTTTATCCGCAGAGGAAATGACATTTCACATATTCATACAGGTTTTCATGTTTACAACATTACAACAGTGTTATAATGACTTAAAATTAATTATATATGTTTTTATCGGGAGGCATCTATACCATGCACATGTAATTTTATACATAATTCCATGTGTAACATACACGTATCTTATTTTTAAGTATACATGTACGTGTATATGTATTTGTTTTCTTCATATAACAATTTTTTTTTTTTTTTTTATTTCTAATGGAAATTTTCATGGTGGGGCCAAGTAACTACATTGTATTACAACTAATATAAGCAAGGACGGAAGAGAGGCAGTTTTGCACTTTGAAATATGCGGGGTATAAGTGTTGAAACAACCTGTGCTATCATGACTCAAACCGAATAACACTGGCAACAGTATTCCGTTATACCTATTATTCATATTCGTATCTCTTACATCTACATCGATCTGCATCAAACTCACATCATAATTATTTTTCATTAAATAGAAGTAATGAAAGGAAACACACATATTCCCTTACTATATAAGTAAAGCAGACTTCCACTTTAGCGATGTTACCTATATTTTACTCCTATTCATAGGTCTTTCCAGTTAATCTCTCAATAAATCTACGGTTAAAACGATCTTTCCTGGACAAAACCGGTATCTCACTCGGACTTCGTTTTCATCTGATATGGAAAAATCTCGATGGGATAGATGACTGTGCTGTCTTCTAAATAAATACGGCCCCGGATCTATTTCATGTGGGATGACAATCTCAATTACATGTACAAGGTTATTATAATCACCAAGCATTGCTTCTGATTGTCTATTTATTTAACACGTTTCGTTTCCTCTATTAAAAAAAATCTCTTAAGTTGAAATCTTTTTGACTTAAGTTGAAATAAAAGTTTTTTTTAACTTAAGTTGAAATCATTTTGACTTAAGTTGAAATAAAATCTTTTTTTAGCTTAAGTTGAAATCTTTTTGACTTAAGTTGAAATAAAACCTTTTTTTAACTTAAGCTGAAATCTTTTCAGCTTAAGTTGAAATAAAGCCTTTTTTTTAGCTTAAACTGAAATCTTTTCGACTTAAGTTGAAATAAAACCTTTTTTAGCTTAAGTTGAAATCTTTTTGACTTAAGTTGAAATAAAAACTTTTTTTTAGCTTAAGCTGAAATCTTTTCAACTTAAGTTGAAATAAAACCTTTTCTTAGCTTAAGCTGAAATCTTTTCGACTTAAGTTGAAATAAAACCTTTTTTTAGCTTAAGCTGAAATCTTTTCGACTTAAGTTGAAATAAAACATTTTTTTAGCTTAAGTTGAAATCTTTTCGACTTAAGTTGAAATAAAACCTTTTTTTAGCTTAAGCTGAAATCTTTTCGACTTAAGTTGAAATAAAACCTTTTTTTTAGCTTAAGCTGAAATCTTTTCGACTTAAGTTGAAATAAAACCTTTTTTTAGCTTAAGCTGAAATCTTTTCAGCTTAAGTTGAAATAAAGCCTTTTTTTAGCTTAAGCTGAAATCTTTTCGACTTAAGTTGAAATAAACTTTTTCAGCGGGTGGCGGATGATCATTATGCAAACATATTGCTCATTTTGGCATACTTTTGCCGCTCATCTTTGTTTTTAAAAAAAATTATATGTATATTTCTGTGTTTTTATGTTAATTTTAATAAAATAATACGGAAGGCCACTCACAGGGGTGAGCCAAAATATTTTGCCATGATTCTGTGTCATTGTCATCTGTATGTAAAGCAAACAAAGCTCGCAGCATTTAAAGTATTTATATAGTACCTTTAAAACCTTTTTTTAGCTCACCTGGATTAAAGGTCCGGTGAGCTTATGCCATCGTCCATTGTCCGTCCGTCAACATTTGTTTCAAATCGCTAGTAATCATAAAGTTCTTATTGTATATTGACCAAATTTGGTCAGAAACATCCTCGGCGGAAGGGGATCAGATTTAGTATAAATGGTGACTCTGACCCCCATGGGGCCCAAGCTTAAAGGGGCGGGACCCAATAGGGGAAATTGAAGCAATTTCTTTAAATCGCTACTAGTCATAAAGGTTATGAATGGATCTGAACCTAATTTGGTCGAAAACAGCCTGGGGGGGGGGGGGGGGGGGGGGGGGGGCAGATTTTGCATAAATGATGATTTTGACTCCCAAGGGGCCAAAGGGGCAGGGGTCAAATAGGCAAATAGAGGAAATTCCTTTAATTCGCTACTTGTTATTAAGTTGTGAATGAATTTGAACCCAATTTGGTCAGAAACATCCTTGGGGAAAGCGAAACAGATTTTGCATTAATAATGATTTTGACCCCTAAAGGGCCAAAGGGGTGGGACCCCATAGCAGAAATAAAGGTAATTCCTTTAAATCGGTACTAGTTATTTAGTTATGAATGCATGTTGTAAAAACAATCCTTGAGGTCTTTCAAACCCTTAGAGAGTCTAGACTTCGTTACTTCTTTAAAGCAGTTGGGATCCCCACACTATAACTACATAGCATTGTTTGAGATTGACAAATAAAACGAATTGAACATGAACATTATTTTGACATTTGGTCAACCAGGTGAGCGATACAGGCCCCATGGGCCTCTTGTTTCAGCTTAAGCTGAAATCATTTTGAGTTAAGTTGAAATAAACTGTGACTGATCAACTAAAAATCAAGAGTGAGGTAGTGTCAAGGGAGACATAAGGAGTAACAAAGTTGTTATAAAGAAAAGATAAAATTCCAAATTAAAGGTTGTTGCTACTGTACAATTAATCTTACTCTCCACTACCTGCATGGGAGTGTTCAGATCTGGGAAACACCTTCAGATTGACCTTCTAAATTTAATAACATCATGTTAGATAGCTAGATCAGACTCATCCTCCCTTTTCATTCTAACCCAGCCTCCCCTTTCACTCTACATAATCCCTTTACTATACTCATTTACCTGTAAGGCTGTATAAGGCTGTAGTAGCAGATGTAAAATGAAAAAGGGTCCAATGGGCCTGTATCACTCACCTGCTATCCAGTGATCCTTTGTATAGTACATTAACATAATTAAGAACAAGAGGCCCAATGGGCCTTAATGGTCATCTGACTACCTTGAGTCATCATATTATGAACTATAGTAAGTAAATAAAGGGGAATTTATTGGTGGGAGATCATAAAGATGAAAAAATTCTTTTGGTGAAATGAAGGAGGATTATACGAGAGATGGAGTAATGATATTAGCGTCCAAATGAATAAATGTCTGTTATTTTGGTCCATAGTGATACCCCAGGGCGACTGAAGAATGTTTATGACTTGATATTTGAGGAATTTTGGTGAGTGAAGCTGTCGTATTATTAAAGTAAAGACACTATGTTATACTTCTGTGATGCACTCACTATTAAAGATAACAATGTGCCCAATGGGCCTGTATCACTCACCTGGCTCTACAGCAGCTTTGAAGTTGATCTAGGTCATTTCTGCAGAAACTATGCTGATTACCACTTTAATCATATATCAGAGTAGGCTTGGCTAATTCATGTGAATACATTTTCTACAAGTTCTTCATCCCAGCATTGTTTTGGCCTAATATCAGATCTCAAAGTCTCTTGGCTATCAACAAATACATTGTTTCATGACCTGTGACCTTTAATATAGTTCAAGGTCTTTTATTTGAACAAACTTGGTAGCCCTTCACCCCAGCATGCTACATGACCAATATCAAGTCCCTGCATGGGCCTCTTGGTTATTTAGAAGTAGTTGTTAAAAGAGTTTAGCCTATTTGACCCCTGTGACCTTGAATGAAACTTGGTAGCCCTTCATCCCAGCATGCTACAGGCCCAGTATTAGGTCTCTGGAACTCTTGGTTATTCAGAAGAAGTTGTTAAAATGGAAATGTTGACACCGGACGGACGAACGGACAGTATAATAAGCTCACTTGTCCTTCTTGCAGGTGAGCTAATAAATACCACTACTAATCTAATTAAAATCTAGATGGTAATTCTCACAACAATACATGAACACCCAACAACATCGCATAAGGGGTCATGGTGACCTGTGTTACCTCAATATTTCACTTTAAGGTCAAACTGACAATTTTTCGATGTCATCAATGTCATCCATTCGTGACATCATGCATCTGAAGCTAACCATTTCGGTACAGCATGAGTATTGTTATGCTTTCTAGGATGAAATGACTTAAAACAGATTGAGAGATCATGCAAGCCATGCCCTCCTTTTTTATATACGGTACATGTACTATATAAATACTTTAAATGCTGCGAGCTTTGTTTGCTTTACATACAGATGACAATGACACAGAATCATGGCAAAATATTTTGGCTCACCCCTGTGAGTGGCCTTCCGTATTATTTTATTAAAATTAACATAAAAACACAGAAATATACATATAATTTTTTTTTTAAAAACAAAGATGAGCGGCAAAATTATGCCAAAATGAGCAGTATGTTTGCATAATGATCATCCGCCACCCGCTGAAAAAGTTTATTTCAACTTAAGTCGAAAAGATTTCAGCTTAAGCTAAAAAAAGGTTTTATTTCAACTTAAGTCGAAAAGATTTCAGCTTAAGTTAAAAAAAGGTTTTATTTCAACTTAAGTCAAAAAGATTTCAACTTAAGCTAAAAAAAGGTTTATTTCAACTTAAGTCGAAAAGATTTCAACTTAAGCTAAAAAAATGTTTATTTCAACTTAAGTCGAAAAGATTTCAGCTTAAGCTAAAATAATGTTTTCTTTCACCTTAAGTCGAAAAGATTTCAGCTTAAGCTAAAAAAGGGTTTTATTTCAACTTAAGTCAAAAAGTCGTTAACGTTGAGAGTCGTTAGCAATGAGAGTCGTTAACATTGAGAGTCGTTATCAATGAGAGTCGTTAACATTGAGAGTCGTTAACATTGAATCGTTAACATTGAGAGTCTTTAACAATGAGAGTCGTTAACAATGAGAGTTTTTAACATAGAGAGTCGTCAACATTGAATCGTTAACATTGAGAGTCTTTAACAATGAGAGTCGTTAACAATGAGAGTTTTTAACATAGAGAGTCGTCAACATTGAGAGTCGTTAACATTGAGAGTCGTTAACGTTGAGAGTCGTCAACATTGAGATTCGTTAACATTGAGAGTCGTAAACATTGAGAGTCGTTAACATTGAGAGTCGTTAACATTGAGAGTCGTTAACATTGAGAGGCGTCAACATTGAGAGTCGTTAACATTGAGAGGCGTCAACATTGAGAGTCGTTAACATTGAGAGTCGTTAACATTGAGAGTAGTTAACAATGAGAGTCGTTAAAATTGAGAGTCGTTAAAATTGAGAGTAGTAAACAATGAGAGGCGTCAACATTGAGAGTCGTTAACATTGAGAGTAGTTAACAATGAGAGTCGTTAACATTGAGAGTCATTAACAATGAGAGTCGTTAACATTGAGAGTAGTTAACAATGAGAGTCGTTAACATTGAGAGTCATTAACATTGAGAGTCGTTAACATTGAAAGTCATTAACAATGAGAGTCGTTAACATTGAGAGTCGTTAACATTGAGAGTCGTTAACAATGAGAGTCGTTAACATTGAAAGTCATTAACAATGAGAGTCGTTAACATTGAGAGTCGTTAACAATGAGAGTCGTTAACATTGAGAGTCGTTAACATTGAGAGTCATTAACAATGAGAGTCGTTAACATTGAGAGTCTTTAACAATGAGTAGTTAACATTGAGAGTAGTTAACATTGAGAGTCTTTAACAATGAGAGTCGTTATCATTGAGAGTCGTTAACTTTGAGAGTATTTATCATTGAGAGTCGTAAACATATACATGAGGGGTTCTGACACGGGTAGACACATTACATAAGATATATGAGGAGTTTGACACGGGAAGACACATCACATAAGATACATGAGGGGTTTGATATGGGTAGACACATCAAATAAGATACAAGAGGCGTTTGAACACGATAGACACATCACGATAAATGGGTTGTGACAAAGATAGACACATCACGATAAATGGGTTGTGACAAAGATAGACACATCACGATAAATGGGTTGTGACAAAGATAGACACATCACGATAAATGGGTTGTGACAAAGATAGACACATCACGATAAATGGGTTGTGACAAAGATAGACACATCACTTAAGCTACACGAGGGGTTTAGACACGTGCAGACACGTCACATAGGAAACATGATATTTCGGACACAGGTAGACACATCACATAGGAAACATGATATTTCGGACACAGGTAGACACATCACATAGGAAACATGATATTTCGGACACGGGTAGACACGTCACATAGGAAACATGATATGTCGGACACGGGTAGACACATCACATAGGAAACATGATATTTCGGACACGTGCAGACACGTCACATAGGAAACATGATATTTCGGACACGTGCAGACACATCAAAGCCAACCCTACCCGAGAGGCAATTCCCCCCCCCCCTTTTTACAGGTGGGGGGGGGGGGGGGGGGGGGGGGGGGGGCGGGGCAAACATATCTTTTTGCCCCCCCCACTTTTTGACATCCAAAATCTAAAAAAGGGGAAAAAAACACGAATTTATATATTCATTTCGATAAATATCTGTATATTTTCGAACCGATAATGTTATCTTGAAGGCAACGATAAAAACTGTATCTTGTACATCCGGAACATTCCGACTTTTATACTAGTATATCAATCCTCAGACCTGTGTGTCGGTCGTCTGCACTAGCCCGGTAAGTCAATATTTATATCTTAATACGAAATTTTGCTAAACTTCATCACATAGATTCAATAAGTTGATGATAATTTGTGAAGTAAATTGAGTTCATAATGAGAACAAGACAGAAACATAACATGAATAAGAATGCGCGGTTTTAACGCGAATCGAGTGATACTATTTACCAACAGGTACGAGGAAATACAAAAAAAAATCGGCTTGCGCCTACGGCGCTCGCTTTATCACTAAATTACTGCCCCCCCCCCCCCCTTCCCCCCCCCCCCCCCCCTTTCGATTGCAGATCCGCAGGGGGAGCTTTGCCACGCTGGTACCCGCTTGGCGGCCCCAAGACCTCTCGCAAAAAGGGGGAAAAAATCGGCTCGCGCCTACGGCGCTCGCACGATCACTTAATTACTGGACCCCCCTTTCGAAAACTCCTGGATCCGCGCCTGATCCCGAATTATTGGAAATGTGCTATATTTCATTTCCCGCGGAGGGCTTAGACCCCCTTGAACCCCCTATCAGGGCGCTGCCCTGGACCCGCTGGGCGGCCCCTCAGACCCCTCGTTAAAAAAAAAAGAAAAAAGGAACGGCTCGCGCCTACGGCGCTCGCATTATTACTAAATTACTGGACCCCCTGCCCTTTCGAAAATCCTGGCCGGGGCTGGTGATTCATGTTTTGCCATAAATAATATATAATATATCCTGATTTGCGTAAGTAACTTATTTTGTAATACATAAATTATCAAAATTATCATGGGATGTTGAAATGATAATTATTGACTAATTTTGCGGAGATGGCATACGATTTGTTTAGTGCGTAGAATTTAAGGTTAAAAAAAAATTGCCCCCCCCCCCCCCCCCCCCCCCCCCCACTTTTTGACGACTTCCTACGCCACTGGTACTATGGAAATAGTTTTAAATGTTTGGTTTCATCTTTTAGCCTTACTTTCTCTAAACGGTAGGATTTCCTGAATTGAATGATTTTGATTGGTCCAAATCAACATTGTCTTTTTAAGAGGGGTCAAACCAGGGCTCGTCTGGAAAGAAAGGGAGACATTTTATAGAGATTTCTATGTTAAACTCAATTAAAAATAATCTACATTTAAGTGTTCTATAACTCTTTGTTCTATTTGCTACATCAGTCTCCTGTGGGACACACTTTAACCTTAGGGAATTCCTAACATTCGATACATATGTGTTCCAGGACAAGTCGAAAATCCTCCGACCGCGCTTATTTTTATGCGAGTTGTCTCCCTTACACCACTCGGGTTATGCCTCTACCAAACAATCGTGTTTTCTATCAAAATGACTAAAGTTCAATTGCTTACACATAAATTAGCATAACTGCTAAACTTAATATCAATTTATGTATAAAGATATCGACTCGGATCTGTAGGTCCACGTGCCATTCTACAGATATAAAACTAAATGACAATGTCCAGTCGTATCACTCTGAAGTACATCCATCTACCTACTCTGGCCTGACACGAAATGATGGGTATCCATGTACTAGATAGGTTAGCGTTCCCGAAAACAACGTGGGGAGGTGTGTACCGATGTGTGCCATGCTGTGACGTGGGCTTTGAAATCTACCTGCTGTTCGCCGACAGGGAAAAAATCTAAAATGTTCCAAACCTTGACACGTGGTACTAATGGTTATGAGTTGATGTCGCATGAACAAAACATGTTCTTTCTTTCTTTCCATCTTTCTTTCGAGACAATGCCAGTTTACCCTATAATTGAACAAATAAGCTGTATATAAGTCTTTAATAGACAAACACATCCCAGCTACCACGTAATCATCTCAAATATGAACTGATACATTATGTTTTCACTTCAATCTCAGAAGTGTGTCACCCTTTCATAACCTTAGCCACTTAGTCGTAACTATGGTCAGCCTCTCATAACCTTAGCCACTTAATCGTAACTATAGTCAGCCTCTTTTACCTTAGCCACTTAATCGTAACTATGGTCAGCCTCTCATAACCTTAGCCACTTAATCGTGAATACGGTCAGCCTCTCAAAGCATTAAGCTCAATTTGGGTTTGGACACGTGTTGACACATAAGATAATCTAACTTTGGGTTTGGACACATGTTGACACATAAGATAATCTAACTTATGGTTTGGACACGTGTAGACACATAAGATATGCTAACTTTGGGTTTGGACACGTGTAGACACATTATATAAGCTAACTTTGGGTTTGGTCACGTGTAGACACATAATATAGTCTAACTTTGGGTTTGGACACGTGTAGACACATAAGATAGGCTAACTTTGGGTTTGGACACGTGTAGACACATTATATAAGCTAACTTTGGGTTGGGACACGTGAAGACACATAAGATGAGCTTTATTTTTGTTTGGACACGTGTGGACACATTAGATAAGCTAACTTTGGGTTTGGACACGTGCAGACGCATTAGATAGGCTAACTTATGGTTTGGACACGTGTAGACACATTAGATAAGCTAACTTTGGGTTTGGACACGTGTAGACACATAAGATGAGCTTTATTTTTGTTTGGACACGTGTAGACGCATTAGATAGGCTAACTTTGGGTTTAGTCACGTGTAGACACAATAGATAAGCTAACTTTGGGTTTGGACACGTAGACACATTAGATAAGCTAACCATGGGTTTGGACACGTGTTGACACATTAGATAAGGTAACTTTGGGTTTGGACACGTGTAGACACAATAGATAAGCTAACTTTGGGTTTGGACACGTGTAGACACAATAGATAAGCTAACTTTGGGTTTGGACACGTGTAGACACATTAGATAAGATAACTTTGGGTTTGGACACGAGCTTCCGGGAGGATTACTACCTTGCCGTGGTCCGGAAGCTTGAGCGTTTCAATGAAACTTTGGGCTTGGCTGGCCAGAGCTTCAGTAGCTCTTGTTAGGTCAAACCATGCCAGAGAGGTCAAAGTTGAGGAACCAGACCAAAAGTAATCTAACGCAGTAGCTCAATTTTGAGCCAAACCGTTTGCCGTGGTTTGCGTCCCGTAAATCCGGAGAAGAAGGTCCTGGTCGTGGAGTAGTTTGGATGTTGATTCTAAATCATGCCAGTCTGCAACACACGACTTTGGCTTCAGACTCGGACTAGACGGGTGGCAATACGGTCCCTGTATTTTCAATCGGCTGGTCACGTCTCCAGACGACAGTGGCTTAGGGGCAATCGTGGGAGAACCAAACTACTGCTTTGGAGAACCAAATTGTTTCACTCTCTTGCGAGTATACTATTTGATGTAACCCTGACACTTTTGACACTGGAAACCCGTGCCAACAAAAGTGTCCCCTTGTTGGGCTCCGAGGTGGGTGGGGACAAAAGTAGTGAACAATTTCTAAATACATATGGGTACAAACAATCAAAATGACACAAAACGCAAAGGCGAGTCATCAAGCACAACAGACACACAGCAAACAAAAACAATACTTAACCAAACCCCTCAAACAAAAACAATACCAAACCAAATCCAAACTGCAACCAAAACTACATCTGGAACGGGAGCCTCTCCGTTGTTCCCTCATTTCCTGACCATGTCCTCCAGAGATAAGGGTAAGAATACCTCCGAGTTATCGCCTATCCTGTTGAGGAAGGGAATTCAGGGAATAGCGGGCGAGGTAAAATCCGTCAAGCCAATGAGATCTGGTGTTCTCCTCATTGAGGTTTACCGCCGTCAACAGGCGGTGAATCTCATGGGTACTTCCAGTTTTGCCGCAGCTACCTCAGACGGTAACTATAGGTTACCAGAGGTACGGTGTCTCCGCCTACATCCCCAACCCTCTGCGGTGCCGGAACTGTCAAAAGTACGGACATCACGAGGACAGATGTGGACGGAACACTGTCTGCGAACACTGCGGACGTGAAGGCCACACAGACAACGACCAATGCAACATTGTTGGCAAGCGTTGCATAAACTGCCAGGGTAACCATGCGGCCTCATCTCGAGACTGTCCTGCCTGGAAGAAGGAAAGGGAAGTCCTCCGGGTGAAATATACCGAGAATATTTCCTTTCCTGAAGCCAGGAGGATTGTCGAGAGCAAGGACAGCACAAACCCAACGTTTGCCACAATTGTTAAAAAGTCGTCAGCAGGTACCGTCTCGGTGAAGGATGCTTCTATCCAAGCATTTGAGGACCAGTCTGCCTGGGGTCCAGATGCTCCCGAGATGGCAAACCTACCTAAATACAAACAATTAATTGGGAGAGCCTCTCGCTGGAGTGCCACCCCCAAACCTCCAGAGCCTTCAAAACCCATTAAACACACACCACCACCAATCGAACCATCACCATCGACTACAAAAACGAACACAAACGAACGTAAATCTAAGGTAGGTGCCGACCACCATAGACGCCGAACTCTGTCACAGCCGTCGGTCGACACCTCCCGAATTACCAAACGACCTGCCACTACACCCCCTCAAGACCAAAGAACACCAAAATCTAGGGTTCGGATCAATAGGCATCCCTCCCTAAACAACAAACCGACCAAGGGTTCAGATGACCCTATCCTTGGCTACAACAGGTATGGCGTTCTTATGGACGACAGTGAACAGCATATCACCAACGTTGCTGTTACTAGACAGCCTACACCAGGCAGCCCTGTCAGTCCGAAGAACGACCAGCATGAACCAGGATAATGGCCAACAATAACAACAGGATCATACAATGGAATATACGCGGACTACGAGCAAATATAGAAGAGTTTCAAAATCTATCGAAAGAGTTTAGACCTGCCTTATTTTGCCTACAGGAGGTCATGTTAAAAAACCCAATTACCCTTAGAAATTTCTCGCTGTATAATAGCACCACAGCTATAGGAATCAAAGCAGCAGGAGGCGCAGCTGTAGCTGTCAATAAGAATATTCCTCACAGAATGATCACGTTAAACACAAATTTACAGGCTGTCGCTGTATGTGCAACTTTACACAGACAAGTAACTGTCTGTTCAATTTATCTTCCTCCAAGTGTTGCTTTCACTAGTGAGCAACTAAATAACCTCTCTCAACTCCCAACACCATACATAATTCTCGGAGATTTTAATGGGCATAACAGCATGTGGGGCTCTCCGAACACAAACGAGAGAAGAAGACGTATTGAGGAATTTATAGATAAAAACAACTTGTGCCTTTTAAACAACAATACCCCAACATATTTACACCCTGCTACAGGCTCCCGTACCCACATCGACCTATCACTATGCCATCCCTCCATTTTTCTCGATTATGACTGGAAGGTTAATAATGATTTATGCGGGAGTGATCACTTCCCTATTTTTCTAAATAATATTGGGACTCCTCTTGATAAAACACCTCCTCGATGGAATATGCACAAAGCGGATTGGGTTCAATTCCAACACCTGTGCAACGAGGAGCTTACTGTGGAAAAAATAACTAATCTCGATGATTCAATTAAAACATTTACCGAAACTCTTACTTTTATTGCCGAAAAAACTATACCAAAGTCCGTTCCAAAACCTACAAAGTTTCTTCTATCTGAAGAATCTTTTATTAATAGATCCGGCCGAAAGGCAGCTCTAAGACGATTTTTGACTTCCCCAACTGTTAAATTATTACAATAATTTTAAAATTTGGAGAGCAAAGGCTCGGCGATCTATCAAATCCGATAAAAAGAATAGCTGGAAGGAATACGTTTCTAAAATATCTTCAAACACATCATCTAAAAAGGTATGGGATCAATTGCGAAAAATAAGTGGAAAAAGAAAAACGGCACCATCATCCCACCTTATCAATAAAAAACAAATTTTCTCTTCTAAATCAGAAATTGCAAATGCATTCGCCAAAAATATAGCCCAAAACTCATCGGCCAAAAACCACTCCCAAAAATTCCAACGATATAAAAAAGAGAAAGAAAAGAAACGTCTTAATTTTAAATCCTCCAACACAGAAAGTTACAATAAACCATTCAATCTCCCAGAGTTGCTTGAATCCTTAAACAAATCACAAGATTCAGCAGCTGGGCCAGATGAAATTCCGTACCAATTCCTAAAACATCTACCGGAATCATCTTTACGTTGTCTCCTTTATATTTTTAATCAAGTCTACGAATCAGGAAAGATCCCAGATTCTTGGAAGGAATCTACAATTATTCCAATTCCAAAACCTGGTAAGGACACCACTGAACCAAATAATTATCGTCCAATCTCTCTAACAAGCTGCATATGCAAAACCCTTGAACGGATGATAAACACTAGACTAGTTTGGTTCCTTGAATCTAATAATATTTTGAGTCCACTCCAAAGTGGATTCAGAAACCGCAGAGGAACGGTAGACCATCTGGTCAGGTTAGAAACCTTCATTCGAGAAGCTTTCGCGAAGAAGGAGCATCTAGTCGCTGTGTTCTTTGATCTGGAGAAAGCATACGATACTACATGGCAATACGGTATTATGAAAGACCTGCATGAAATTGGTGTACGTGGGAATCTCCCAAAATTCATCGCAAATTACATATCTGACAGACATTTTAAAGTTCGCGTAGGTTCAACTTATTCTGAAACAGCCAAACAGGAAATGGGAGTCCCTCAGGGTGGAATCCTTTCCGTAACACTTTTCGGTCTGAAAATCAACAGTATAACTAAATGTCTCGGTAAGTCAACTGAAGGGTCTCTCTTCGTTGATGACTTCTTGATCTGCTATAGGTCAAAGAACATGCACACGATAGAACGACAACTTCAACAATGTCTAGGCAAACTACAAACATGGGCAGATGAAAACGGCTTCAAATTCTCCAGATCAAAAACTGTCTGCATGCACTTCTGCCAAAAACGAAAACCATATAATGATCCAGACCTAACATTAAATGATATCAGAATTCCAGTTGTCGAGCAGACTAAATTCCTCGGACTAATTTTCGATTCGAAACTCTCCTTTGTTCCACATATAAAATACTTGAAAGATAAGTGCTCAAAGGCAATGAACATGTTACGAGTACTATCCCATACTGACTGGGGTGCAGACCGTGAAATGCTTCTGTGCCTTTATAGGACGCTTATTCGATCAAAACTCGACTATGGCTCAATCGTTTATGGATCGGCACGAAATTCTTACCTGCAGATGCTTGATCCTATCCAAAACCAAGGATTACGTCTGGTACTTGGTGCTTTTCGAACAACACCTGTGCAGAGCCTTTATGTAGAGGCAAATGAACCATCCTTAAATGACAGAAGGAAAAAGCTTTCTCTTCAATATGCCGCCCAATTGAAATCCAACCCGAAAAATCCAGCTTTTGACCTTGTTGTCAAGCCGCAATACCAAAACATATTTACTCAAAACCAAAAACTCCTACCAACATTTGGCATTAGAATTTCTAACTTTCTTCAGGAACTTGACATAAGTTTAGACAACATAGGCGAGTACACCGTAACTGATGTACCACCGTGGCTTGTCGAATCACCTGATATTAACCTTACTCTACATGAGAGGGCAAAGTCGAGCGTATTACCCGAAGAGCACAAATCTTCTTTTCGGGAGTGCATTGCAGATTTTCCTGATCATGTTCAGATCTACACTGATGGCTCAAAAGATGGAGTAAAGGTCTCCGCAGCATGCTATTCCGATCACCATTGCTCTTCAATCCGCTTACCAGATGGTGCCTCTATCTTCTCTGCGGAAGCATGTGCCATCGATTTGGCCCTCGACCATATCGAAGAACAACGCATCAGAAAAGCAATCATTTGTTCCGACTCTCTATCCGTCCTTCAGAATTTACAATCACGAGATCCAAAGAACATACTCATACAAAACCTTGTTTTACGAATATCTCGTATCTTAAAAAAATGCAAAATAACATTACTTTGGATTCCGAGCCATGTCGGAATTAAAGGCAACGAACTTGTTGACCGCCAAGCAAAACTTGCTCTAAATCTGCAACAAACAAATATTAAAATACCATATACAGATTTCAAACCTCTAATTAGTTCTACCATTCAGAGTAAATGGCAGCAACGCTGGTCTCTCGAGACGAGCAACAAACTTTTTAAAGTACAACCAAAACTTAAAACATCAAAACCAAACCGGAAGGATCGTAGAGAGGAAATAGTCCTCTCTCGGCTCCGTACCGGGCACAAATATCCTACTCATTCGTTCCTTTTGAAACGAGAGAATCCACCGGTGTGTTATGCATGTGATGTTCAATTCACAGTGCAGCATTTTTTAATAGAATGTTCCGATTTTAAGCATATTCGTGATAAATACTTTCGAGTCCCGGATATGAAAACCCTTTTCAGTTCCGTGGATTCGAAAACAATATTTAGCTACTTGAAAGAAATCGATCTATTTTATAGACTTTGATGTCTTTTACGTTACTGTCTTTGACGTTCTATTTATAACAAAGTTCACATAATCTACTCGTACATATTATTTCACATAATGTATTCGTACATATATATATTTTACCATTTTTAACCACCTTTTATCATAATGATGTAAATATACGATACGGATGCTTTTAAAAATGACAAATTTTATCCGATTTTAACTTTAAAAATAAAACATGTTAGAATATTGTTTGGCCCTAAATGACCCTAGTTGTCGATGGGCCGTAACACATAAACAAACAAACAAACAAAAGTTTGGACACGAGTAAACATCTATCTGCACGTTTCGGGAAGGCCAACAGAATTCCGGACATAAAATTTTGCTTTTTCCATTCCATAACAGAAGTTGTAAGTCTGTAGATTGGTTGCAGTGATTTCGTGCTATAATACTGATGTCCAGGCGTTTCTTCACCCTTCGACGGGCCACAATGTACTCTGGACAACGATGTCCTCATTGGAATATTGGTCTTGTTATGGAGGTACAACGATGTCCTCATTGGAATATTGGTCTTGTTATGGAGATACAACGATGTCCTCATTGGAATATTGGTCTTGTTATGGAGATACAACGATGTCCTCATTGGAATATTGGTTTTGTTATGGAGATACAACGATGTCCTCATTGGAATATTGGTTTTGTTATGGAGATACAACGATGTCCTCATTGGAATATTGGCCTTGTTGTGAAGGGACCGCGACGCATTCTTGAAAATGTTTGCCTTGTTATGGATCGAACGCAGTATATAAGGGTTTTATTGCTGCACTTAGTTCATTTTACGCCCTATCAACAACCAGGGTAATTTAAGAAACTGTCAGGTTTTGGAGGCGGAGGAAAGTCGGAGTACCCGGAGAAAAATCACCGGCCTACGGTCAGTACCTGGCAACTGCCCCACGACGGTTTCGAACTCGCAACCAAGAGGTGGAGAGCTAGTGATCAAAGTGTCGGGACACCTTAACCACTCGGACACCGCTGCCCCGTCCAGAAGGGAGACGTTATCAAAGTGTCGGGACACCTTAACCACTCGGCCACCGCGGCCCCGTCCAGTAGGAAGACGTTATCAAAGTGTCGGGACACCTTAACCACTCGGCCACCGCGGCCCCGTCCTGTAGGGAGACGTTATCAAAGTGTCGGGACACCTTAACCACTCGGCCACCATGACCCCGTCCAGTAGGGCGACGTTATCAAAGTGTCGGGACACCTTAACTACTCGGCCATCGCGGCCCCGTCCAGAAGGGAGACGTTATCAAAGTGTCGGGACACCTTAACCACTCGGCCACCGCGGCCCCGTCCAGAAGGGAGACGTTATCAAAGTGTCGAGACACTTTAACCACTCGGCCACCGCGGCCCCGTCCAGAAGGGAGACGTTATCAAAGTGTCGGGACACCTTAACCACTCGGCCACCGCGGTCCCGTCCAGAAGGGAGACGTTATCAAAGTGTCGGGACACCTTAACCACTCGGCCACCGTGACCCCGTCCTGTAGGGAGACGTTATCAAAGTGTCGGGACACCTTAACCACTCGGCCACCGTGACCCCTTTAAGGGGTTTTAAAAAAAATAATACCTTTTTATTTGCGTTTTAAAAGGGGGCCATCAAAAAATTTTTCCCAAAAATGGTTTAAAA